>NC_084736.1:41043452-41143452 GCF_033978785.1 Entelurus aequoreus
GCAAAACCTGTCAGTTCTCATCCACAAAGCGAAGTATTGATTAGACCAGACCTGGGCAAGATGAAGATTTCCAATCTGGCCCACCAGACGTTCTACATCATTGTTTTAGACCTTTAACATCAAACTGTAGTCGCCATTATGATGTGCAGTGCTGTTTTTAAATGAGTCTTGAACTATAAAAGTACAAGCCCCGTTTCCATATGAGTTGGGAAATTGTGTTAGATGTAAATATAAACGGAATACAATGATTTGCAAATTATTTTCAACCCATATTCAGTTGAATATGCTACAAAGACAACTTATTTGATGTTCAAACTGATAAACATTTAATAAATAAAATGGGGGTTAATCATTAACTTTAGAATTTGATGCGAGCAACACGTGACAAAGAAGTTGGGAAAGGTGGCAATAAAAACTGATAAAGTTGAGGAATGCTCATCCAACACTTATTTGGAACATTCCACAGGTGTGCAGGCTAATTGGGAACAGGTGGGTGCCATGATTGCGTATAAAAACAGCTTCCCAAAAAATGCTCAGTCTTTCACAAGAAAGGATGGGGCGAGGTACACCCCTTTGTCCACAACTGCGTGAGCAAATAGTCAAACAGTTTAAGAACAACGTTTCTCAAAATGCAATTGCAAGAAATTTAGGGATTTCAACATCTACGGTCCATAATATCATCAAAAAGTTCAGAGAATCTGGAGAAATCACTGCACGTAAGCGGTATGGCCGGAAACCAACATTGAATGACTGTGACCTTTGATCCCTCAGACGGCACTGTATCAAAAACCGACATCAATCTCTAAAGGATATCACCAAATGGGCTCAGGAACACTTCAGAAAACCACTGTCACTAAATACAGTTTGTCACTAAATCTGTAAATGCAAGTTAAAGCTCTACTATGCACAGGGAAAGCCATTTATCAACAACATCCAGAAACGCCACCGGCTTCTCTGAGCCCGAGATCATCTAAGATGGACTCATGCAAAGTGGAAAAGTGTTCTGTGGTCTGACGAGTCCACATTTCAAATTGTTTTTGGAAATATTCGACATCGTGTCACCCGGACCAAAGGTGAAGCGAACCATCCAGACTGTTATCGACGCAAAGTTCAAAAGCCAGCATCTGTGATGGTATGGGGGTGCATTAGTGCCCAAGGCATGGGTAACTTACACATCTGTGAAGGCACCATTAATGCTGAAAGGTTCATACAGATTTTGGAACAACATATGCTGCCATCTAAGGGCCGTCTTTTTCATGGACGCCCCTGCTTATTTCAGCAAGACAATGCCATGCCACATTCAGCAGCGTGGCTTCGTAAAAAAAGAGTGCGGGTACTTTCCTGGCCCGCCTGCAGTCCAGACCTGTCTCCCATCGAAAATGTGTGGCGCATTATGAAGCGTAAAATACGACAGCGGAGACCCCGGACTGTTGAACGACTGAAGCTCTACATAAAACAAGAATGGGGAAGAAATCCACTTTCAAAGCTTCAATAATTAGTTTCCTCAGTTCCCAATCGTGTATTGAGTGTTGTTAAAAGAAAAGGTGATGTAACACAGTGGTGAACATGCCCTTTCCCAACTACTTTGGCACGTGTTGCAGCCATGAAATTCTAAGTTAATTATTATTTGCAAAAAAAATAATAAAGTTTATGGGTTTGAACATCAAATATCTTGTCTTTGTAGTGCATTCAATTGAATATGGGTTGAAAAGGATTTGCAAATCATTGTATTCCGTTTATATTTACATCTAATTTCCCAACTCATATGGAAACGGGGTTTGTATTTCAATGGTAGAAATCTGCACTTTTGAGTGTTATAGGAGTTATTACGGTAATCTAGGTCACAGCAGCTCAGACCAGGAACAAAGCAGAGTGGGCGGGGTTTAATTTCGGAGCAGCCAGCCCCAAACTCATGTGTCAGGATCAGATGCGGGAGCCCATTTTTACAACAAATGTATGCATAAAAGTGATAATATATCATATTGTAGCAGTGGCGGGCCGTGCGTTTCCCACCTAGGCCTTCAGTGATCTCCGACTTCAATGATTAACCATAAAATACCATAAGTGATGTCACCACATGATCATTGCTGGATAAATACTATACAGCAGGGGTCTCAAACTCAATTTGCCTGGGGGCCACTGGATGCAGAGTCTGGGTGAGGCTGGGCCGCAAGAAAATATTTCTTAAAAAAAATATTTTTAAATGTCTTTATTTTTATTTTCAACACAAAATAAAATCAAAATATAAATGAACAAAATGAGAATTAAGTAAATAAATCAGTCATAAGTAATAACAAGAAAGGAGAAGTCTATCAAAACTCCTAGCCATAATGGACAACACCTCCCACCCACTACACTCGGACTTTGCGGGGAGGATGAGCACGTTCGGTGGAAGGCTCACAGCGCTGTCAAGCGCCGTTCATATAAAACTTGCGGGCCGCGATAACATCAAACCTACATATTAAGGTGCGGGCCGCACAATGACGACTCGCGGGCCGCGATTGTCCCGCGGGCCGCAATTGTCCCGCGGGCCGCATGTTTGAGACCCCTGCTATACAGGAACACATGTACACCCTACCCGTATTGAAACACATCAACAGTGTACAAAACAAGTTATTTTTGGCACATTTAAAAAACAATTAAAACATACCGTAAAATTATCTGCTTGGCTTATGCAACTTCCAGTCAATAAAGTTTGATTCAAAGTACACACTTCTCAAGGATATAGTAACTGCCCCGACCACATGATGGCGACAAATACACATGTAATAATGTTAAGTAAATGACAAACATGACACGCTTTAACAACAAGAGTTTACAACTTTTAGCTGTAACAGAACAGCTACTGTCAACAACTTGCAATCTGATTGGCTATGGCAACTGTCTACCAACTGTATGTGTTCTCAAATTCATCCACTAACGGTTCCGATGGCGTATCCAATCACAGGACGCGTAAATGTCACGTTCAACGTGAGGCCAACTAGAAGGCCTTACTGACAACAACTTGTGATCTGATTGGCTATCGCAATTATCTATCAACTGTATGTCCCCGTTCACTTACAGTGCACAGACGCCTACATTGCTGTTTCTGAAGGCTCTAGGCAGATTTGGTACAGCATGGCAACATAAGCTAGGTGAATTATGATTGGATACAAACTAAAACTAAAAATAAACAGCACTAGAACAAGCTTAATATGACATTAACAGAATATGAATGATTTCAGATAGATATTTAGGGAAAGTAAATGAAAAAAATAATTATATCTTTAATTATGATTTCTTGTTCAGTAAGGCCAGCAGAGAAGGCCTTGCTGGCCCTAACGCCACGCCACTGTATTGTAGGTGTTTATTATACACTTTGCATTCATATTTTGTTAATTTTTTGGTGTGTTTTGCTTGATTGTAAACAATGTCTATGGAGAAGCTGGTCTGAGAAGTAAAATATGTCCATATGTTGTTAATATTCAGTGTTTTATCGTTCATAGTTAATATTGTAAATCCCACTTTCTTTATTTTATGTACATTTTGGGTGTCCCATTCAGTAAAAAACTGTACAATTCCATTCCGTTTTTTTTGAGGTGGTCTGCCATAAGTTTTTTTAGAATTCTATCGGACATTGTGACTTTTGGTATTAGTGTTCCTGAAAAAAAGGGACCCAAGCACACATACTGTACAGCAGGTTTTTACAGCGAAATGTGTATATATCATTTATACACACATACACATTGGCCCCCCCAGACACATTTTTTCGCTCAATGTGGCCCACGAGTCAAAATATTTGCCCAGCTCTGGTTTAAAATGAGCTTTCAACCGGAAATACAAGTGCTCTTCCATCTTCTAGCCGTCCATAGTGTTTCTACTCATTGGGATTCTTCATTCATCACTCCAAGCAATGTTTGTAAGTTTGACAATATAACTAAAACAATTCTTACTCACTAAACTGTTCTATGTGTGATGCCTGTAGGAGTGTTTTCATCCATATTTTGTATGTGCTATTGTGATATAACGAAGCTAGCGTCTTTAGCATTAGCTAATACGCTAACACGTTCACGAGTGTCTTTGTTAGTATTATTAACTTACAATGGCATTCTTTTTGTATTGTTTCAGTTTTGTAAACTCAGCCAAACGTCACTGCGGAGTTATTGAGTCTGTTCAGCTGATCAGAGAGCTAACTACCGCAGCTGGTGGGTCTATGACCAGGACTTCTGTTTTGATTGATGAGCCGTTTTACTGCCTTCTTACAGACATTGTTTGGAAACAATTAAAAAGGTATATAAATAAACATTTACAGAATATTTCTGTGTAAAAAACTCATTTCACAACGTATATATCTGCAGCTAATATTTGGAAAATATTTTTTTCTTTAAAGATTTGGTGGGTGCGGCTTGTATTTATTCATTTTCAGGATCACTGAATAATTACATTTATGATGACAATTATAATCAGACAACACAGGATAGTGGTGTAACAATATCAATTAATTATTTCACTTATTTTGTACTATTGGCTGTAATGTAAATACTTTGATTTCTGCCCCTAAAATCCTCTTGTGTCTAGGGACTTATCTCCTGAGCGTATAAACAATAATAAAAAAAAAAAAAAATACTTTGTGGTAATAACAGCATATCAATCCTAACTACTGGCCTTGCACATTTCGGAATAAAGCAACAGTGATTCTCACCATAAATGGTTGAAGCAATAATCAAGTCCGGTCTGAAGGGCACGGCTGGCATTTAAAGACGGCAGACAGGCAACCCGGAACAGGTGTGCCCAAATTGCCAATCAGATGAGAGGCGAGGCTCAGAAACAGAGTAGTAGAAACAGAACAGGAAGTGCAACGAAAATAAGAGCGCAAAACAAGAAATAACAGTAAAGTCATCTTGGTGATTTCTCTAAAACACAATCTTATGGCTTTGAATATGGCGTATTTATATACACACACGCACACACACACACCATCCGTATATATATATATATATATATATATATATATATATATATATATATATATATATATATATATATATATATATATATATATATATATATATATATACAGTCGTGGTCAAAAGTTGACATTCACTTGTAAAGAACATAATGTCATGGCTGTCTTGAGTTTCCAGTAATTTCTACAACTCTTATTTTTTTTGTGATAGAGTGATTGGAGCACATACTTATTTGCCACAAAAAACATTCATTAAGTTTGGTTCTTTTATGAATTTATTATGGGTCTACTGAAAATGTGAGCAAATCTGCTGGGTCAAAAGTATACATACAGCAAAGTTTTGTTTTTTTGTTAGTTTGTTTTTTGTTTTGTTTTTATTTTTATTTTTATTAATAAATCAACAAAACAATACACAACAATACCACAACAATGCAATCCAATTCCAAAACCAAACCCGTCCCACCAATGTTAGGAATAACAACAAACAGAGCAATTGAGAGCAATTGAGGACACACAAACATGACACGGAACAATACAAATGTAGTGAAACAAAAATGAACATTATCGACAACAGCATCAATATTAGTAATAATTTCAAAATAGCAGTGATTAAAAAAAACAACACTCATTAATATTATCATTAAAAACTTTAATACAAAATAATTAAAACATTAGAAATTAACAATAGTGTCACAGTGGCCCACACCTGCATCACATCTCACAAGCTTGACAACACACTGTGTCCAATATTTTCCACAAAGATATAATAAGTCATATTTTGGTTCATTTAATAGTTGAAACAAATTTAAATAATGGATCCCATATTCCAATATATGACTCATTATTATCTAAACTAAATGCAGTTTGTTCTACTGATATCATCTCCATAGCTTGTGTATACCAGTCAGTATGAGTTGGACTATCAACAGCTATCCATTTTTTAAATATTACCCTTTTTGTTATTATGCATATTGAAAGAAAAGCATTTTACTCTTTGATGACACGTTACTAAATTGATGGAGATCCCCAAGAATACAAGTTTGCAGTGTCATTGGGATGTTTATATTAAGGAATGTGATTGCTTCTTTTGTAGTTTTCAACCATAACTCTTTTATTCTCTGACATTCCCACAATAAATGAACAAGAGTTCCCTCAGCTGCCCGACACTTCATACATAACTTGCTATCTACTACACCAATTTTAAACAGCTGAGAAGATGTAAAATACAATCTATTCAATATCTTAAATTGAGTCAGTTTATCTTTAATGCTTCTAAAGGGCTTATTGGCATTTTTCCAAATATCATTCCATGATATGTCTCTTTCATCGAAAATGTTTAAGTCCATCATCCATTTCCGAACACATGCATCATTTGCATTTCTAGTGTGGTGTTCATTTATTATTCCATAAAATACTTTAATTAATTTCTTAATTGTATCTTGATTAAAAAGTGCATCTTCCAGTTCATGGCTATTTAAAGACATACTTTCAGAGGATATGCATTTATTTACAGCGTGTTTTAATGAGATAAAATTTTAAAAATGATTTCTGGGTACATTATATTGTTCAACTAAATCATTGAACGGTTTAAAATAGTTTTTATTAATAATATGATGAGGTTTAGCAATACCTCTGTCTTTCCATGTTGTCCATTTAACCACATTTTTATTAATTATGATATTAGGATTGTACCAAAGCGGTTGATTTACAGATGTCATTGGGTTGATTCCTAGTATTTTCTGGCACAGTTTTAGAATGTTAAAGGTGGCTTCTATTGGGCTCTGCCTCAATTCATTAGGTATTTTTTAAATATAATATAAGCTCCCCACATCAATGTCCAAATGCATTAACATATTTTTTTCTATGTTGATCCAATCTTTATCTGCAGAAGAATGAAATAAGTGGCTTGCTTGTTCACAACCAAAGGAGATATAATAATGTAATAAGTTTGGTAATTGTAGTCCTCCTTTATCTTGTGTACAAGACAACCTTAAGTATGAGCATCTGGCCTTCTTTCCACACCATATAACATGTGATATCATTGTATGTATTTTCTTAAACCAACTTTTATTAATTAGGACAGGCATCATTTACAGCCCTTTGAGACACTTGTGATTTAGGGCTATATAAATAAACATTGATTGATTGATTGATTGATTTTCAGTATATAATTAACTGCTGGCAGTATACTCATTTTTACTATGTTCACACGACCCCAAAGGGATATTTGGAGACGTGACCAGCGTTCCATTTTGGATTCTATCTTATTTTTTAAATGTTTAAGATTTAGATCTCTACTTGCATAAAGGTTTGGTGTAATATGTAGTCCTAGATATATGATTTCTGCCTCTTTCCATTTAATTTTGGAGTTCTGAACTTGTGATTTCTTGCAGTGTTTATTAAGTGGTAATATTTCACATTTGTCCCAATTGACTTTATACCCTGATAAATAGCCATATTCAGTAATGACATTATTGATATAGTGAAGACAGGAGTTAACATGTGACAGGTAGAGAATTATGTTGTCACAATACATTGACAGCTTATTATACTGAGAGCCAATTTTTATATCATGAATATTATTTTCACTTCTTATTTTTGTTTATTAATATTATAATATTTGTTAATTCATATTTGCTTACATGTCCCTTGGCAAGTTTCACTGCAATAAAGCGCTTTTGGTAGCCATCCACAAGCTTCTGGTTGAATTTTTGACCACTCCTCTTGACAAAATTGGTGCAGTTCAGCTAAATTTGTTGGTTTTCTGACATGGGCTTGTTTCTTCAGCATTGTCCACACGTTTAAGTCAGGACTTTGGGAAGGCCATTCTAAAACCTTCATTCTAGCCTGATTTAGCCATTCCTTTACCACTTTTGACGTGTGTTTGGGGTCATTGTCCTGTTGGAACACCCAACTGCACCCAAGACCCAACCTCTGGGCTGATGATTTTAGGTTGTCCTGAAGAATTTGGAGGTACCTGGCATCCGGAGGTATCTGACCACAGAAATTTCCTCCAGAAAGTCTTATCTTTGTCCATGTGATGTCAGATGAAACAAAAAATGAGCTGTTTGGCCACAATACCCAGCAATATGTTTGGAGGAGAAAAGGTGAGGCCTTTAATCCCAGGAACACCATTTCTACCGTCAAGCATGGTGGTGGTAGTATTATGCTCTGGGTCTGTTTTGCTACCAATGGAACTGATGCTTTACAGAGAATAAATGGGACAATGAAAAAGGAGGATTACCTTTTTGGGTGTTCCAACCGGACAGTGACCCCAAACACACGTCAAAAGTGGTAAAGGAATGGCTAAATCAGGCTAGAATTAAGGTTTTATCATAATAATATTTTTAATATTGTTTTTAATATTGTTTTTAACATGGCTGTGCAGCACTTTGGAAACATTCTTGTTGTTTAAATGTGCTATATAAATAAAGTGGATTGGATTGGATTTAGAATGGCCTTCCCAAAGTCCTGACTTAAACGTGTGGACAATGCTGAAGAAACAAGTCCCCGTCAGAAAACCAACACATTTAGCTGAAGTGCACCAATTTTGTCAAGAGAAGTGGTCAACAATTCAACCAGAAGCCAAGGGACATGTAACCAAAAAAATAAAGAGTTGTAGAAATTATTGGAAACTCAAGACAGCCATGACATTATGTTCTTTACAAGTGTATGTAAACTTTTGATCACGACTGTACTGTATGTATATATATATATATATATATATATATATATATATATATATATATATATATATATATATATATATATATATATATATATATATATATATATATATATATATATATTGTAGCGTCCCGGAAGAGTTAGTGTTGCAAAGGATTCTGGGTATCTGTTCTGTTGTGTTTATGTTGTGTTGCGGTGCGGATGTTCTCCCGAAATGTGTTTGTCTACTTGTTTGGTGTGGGTTCACAGTGTGGTGCATGTTTGTGACTGTGTTAATGTTGTTTTATACGGCCACCCTGAGTGTGATATGTGTGGCTGTTGACTAAGTATGCTGTGCTTTCACTTGTGTGCGTGTGTTTAAAATTGACTTGATCATTAAAAGTTGAACCGATCGTTCATTGGGTCAGCATTTCTTGACATCTTCAAGCAAAGACATTTGTCAAACCCGTTCAACACTACAATGGTGTCAGAAGTCGGATGGCTTTCTCAAAGAAGCTTGAGGATCTCATCGAGTGCTGGGAGAATGCACTTCCGGATGAAGACCGACTACCTCGTCACCAGGAAGAGGAAAGGAACAAGCACCGCCCTGGTGGATTGGAGGCTCAACTACCTCACCACCAAGTAAATGAGAGGAACCTGCGCCGCCCTAGTGGACGGGAGGCCCATCCACTTGGAGGAAGAATGGAAGTTCAACCAGATGGAAGAAGTGCGCCTCGTGTTGGAAGGAGTGCCTGGCGAAGAAGTGCCTCTCCTGCGGTGATGGTGGACACAAATTCCCTGCGAGATGACTACAGGCCAAGCATCGCCACTCCAAAGCTTCCTCACTATAGTGGAGAAGGCTCTATTGAATCCTTCCTCCTCCAGGTCCAGCTAGCAGCACGTTTGAATGGCTGGTCTGATGTGGCAACCGCAGGGCATGTGGCGCTGTCCCTGGAAGGCCAAGCCTTACAGTGTTTGGTCGATTTACAAGAGGAGGAATTGGCTGATTGGGGGGCCATGCGCGAGGCTCTTCAACGACGTTACGGGCGACCAATCCATGCAGACGAAGCACGACAGCAGCTGTGCAAGCGGCGACGCCTTTTGGGAGAAAGTCTCGGAGCTTATGCTGCGGACCTTCGCCGTCTGGTGCGAAGGGGCCACCCAGCGTTTCTAGAAGTATTACAGGAAGAGCTCACCGTGCAAGCCTTTGTCCGTGGTCTACAGCCTGAACGACTTCGGGAACATCTCAGACTGTTTGCTAAACACTCTCTTTCTGCCGCAGTGACTGAAGCCGAACGTGTGGAGCACGTCCTGTGTCCAGATGGCCGCCGTGATGTTCCGCGAGTCCACCAGGCTGGATGGGACGAGACCGAACGAGAGGGAACCGACCAAGTGACTGCAACGCCCCGGCCACGCTTCTCCCGGAGAAGGCAGACCGAAGTGAACTGTTACCGCTGCGGTGTCCCTGGCCACATTGCAAGACACTGTCCAGCCCCTGCCCCCATTGACGTTGCCGCTGAGGTGTCGTCAAACTATAGAGGGGTGTCAGTGTCGGGGAACTGACACCCGGGATGGTTTCCACTGTACCCGAATGTGACGCACAGCGCTTGGGCCGCCTGGGCAGGGCCCGGGGGCTATACCTGGAATGTGAGCTTGATGGAACAGTCTGCAGAGCCCTGGTTGACACAGGGTCCACTATCTCCATCATCCGGCCGGGTGTCCTTCCCCACTTGCAGCGCAGCTTGCCATCAGGCTGGACAATCACCAACGCCCGAATTACAACCGTCACCGGTAGCAAGGCTGCCATGCTGGGCCAAGGGACAGTGTGCATTAAGGTGGCGGACCAAGAGAGACGACACCCATTCTGGCTGGCCGACATTCAAGACCCCTGCATTGTTGGGCTTGACCTGTTGGAGATGTGGGGAGCTGTGGTCGATGTGCCTAGGGCCACGCTTCATCTTGGTGAGAAAACAGTTGCCCTCCAGGGTACTGATGAGCCAGGCGCCTGCAGAGTGACAGCCCCCACAGAGCCAACCCTGGCTACGGCCTTCATGGTGGACCAGGAGAAGTCTCAACCTAACTCTTCTACTAATAGACCGCCTACTATAGAGACCAAGCAGGCTATTGCAGAACTGTTAGAGCGAAGCAGTCAAGGCCTGGATACCACCCAGCAGGAGCGACTGAAAAGCTTACTGAATGCCTTCCAAGACATTTTTGCAGCGAAAGATGAAGACTGCATGCACACCAGTCTCATACTCCATGACATTGACACAGGAGACGCACAACCAATCCGGCTACACCCACGCCGTCTGCCCCTTGCCAAATGAGTGGCTCCCCAGGAAAAAATCGAGGAGATGCGCCAGGCGGGCATCATCGAGCCCTCCAGCAGTCCATGGGCAGCACCCGCAGTTCTGGTCAAGAAGAAGGACGGCTCGTGGCGGTTCTGCGTCGACTACAGACGGCTCAACGATGTAACCCGCAAGGACTCCTACCCGTTGCCGCACATAGATGATGCGCTGGACTACATCACTGGCTCCTCCTGGTTCAGCTCCCTGGATCTCCGAAGTGGCTATTGGCAGGTGGAGTTGGCCGCCGAAGCTCGACCAAAGACAGCGTTCACAATAGGTCAAGGACTCTGGCAGTTCAAGGTGATGCCGTTTGGGCTTTGCAACGCACCTGCCACGTTTGAACGGTTGATGGAGAGAGTGCTGGCATCCATCCCCCGTGATCGCTGTGTGGTGTACCTGGATGACCTCCTGGTGCATGCTGCAGGATTTAAGGGGGCTCTACAGAACCTCCAGCATTTGTTCCAGGCCATTCGTCAAGCTGGGCTGCGATTGAACCCCAAAAAGTGCCATTTGCTTCGGCGTGAAGTTTCCTTCCTGGGGCATGTCGTCAGTGGGCAAGGTGTTGCCACTGATCCAGCCAAAGTTGCCATTGTCCGTGACTGGCCGGCGCCAAGAGATGTTAAAGAGTTGCGGAGTTTCCTGGGACTGGCATCCTATTACCGGAGATTTATCAAGGACTTTGCAACGATTGCTGGCCCCTTGCACCAGCTCACACACAAGGGACATTTATTTGAATGGACTGACAGCTGCAATGAGGCATTTGCACAGCTGCGAGAGGCCTTGGTCCGAGCCCCAGTGTTGGTCTACCCAGACCCCAGCCGACCTTTCTTGGTCGATACAGATGCCAGTGATGTCGGTGTGGGGGTTGTGCTGTCACAGGAAGGGAATCACGGCGAGCAGGTCGTGGCCTTTTACAGTCGGGGGCTGAGCAAGCCAGAGCGGAACTACTGCGTCACCCGTCGGGAATTGTTGGTCATTGTCCTGGGCCTTCGTCATTTCCGTCCCTACCTTCATGGTCAACGGTTTGTGTTGCGGACAGATCACGCCTCCCTCACCTGGTTGCTGAACTTCAAGGAACCCGAGGGGAAGCTGGCCAGGTGGGTCGAGATCTTGCAGGAATATGACTTCACGATTTCTCATCGACCAGGCCGCCTGCACGGCAACACTGATGCACTGTCCAGACGGCCCTGTGAGGAGGCGTGTCGTTTCTGCCAGCGGGCGGAAGAGCGGTGCATGCCAGACCCATCAGTAGCTGCAGTCAGGCAACATGACATCACCGTCGACCTGGACAGCTTCACCCCCCAACAATTGATCGACCATCAAAGACAAGACCCAGTGCTTGAGAGAGCTCGCAGCTGGGTGGGGGCACAGCAGCGGCCGGAATGGACCACAGTGGTGCACTTGGATACTGAGACCAAAGCACTGTACTCCCAGTGGGACAGCCTCCTGTTGTCTCGCGACCTGCTGTATTGTCGCTGGGAAGCTCCGACAGGACAACATGCTGCCCTCCAACTCGTGGTGCCCCGTGTGCTGCGGCCTTAGCTCCTCGAAGTGATGCATGGCTTCCCAGGGAATGGCCATTTTGGAGTGACCAAGACCTTGCTCCGACTGAGGCAGCGTTTTTACTGGCCGGGCTGTCGCCGTGACGTGGAGATGCACGTCCACCGCTGTGATGCATGCACAGCAAAGAAAGGCCCCACACGCCGCTCCCATGCTCCCCTACAGCAGTTCCAGGTGGGGGCCCACATGGAACGAGTGGGTGTGGACATTCTAGGCCCATTTCCGGTCACTGATAGCGGAAACCGTTACATCTTTGTGGCCATGGATTACTTCACTAAGTGGCCAGAAGCGTATGTGGTACCCGGCCAGAGCGCTGCAACAACGGCAGAGAGATTGGTTTCGGAGATGTTCTGCCGATTTGGAGCTCCAGAGGAGTTGCACAGCGACCAGGGACGGAACTTCGAGTCCCAGGTATTCCAGGAGGTGTGCCGTTGCCTGGGTGTGAAAAAGACTCGCACCACGCCGCTGCATCCTCAGAGCGACGGGTTGGTGGAGCGTTTTAATAGAACCTTGGCCACACAACTTGCCATTCTCACCGACAAGCGGCAGAGAGACTGGGATTTACACCTCCTACTCATTCTTTGGGCCTACAGGACAGCGGTGCAGGAGTCAACGCGCTGCACCCCTGCATCATTGATGTTTGGTCACGAACTGCGCACGCCTGTTGATTTGGTTTTTGGCCCAGCCCCCAGAACCAGAAGTGAGAGGAGCACCGGGCCTGGACTACTACTACAACCTTGTGGAGCGGCTGCGGGAGGCCCACAATTTTGCCCGCACCAGCCTGATGGAGGCTGGGGCCCAACAGAAGCGGGCATATGACCTCCGCAGTCGAGGCCAGGACTTTGAACCAGGCGCGCATGTCTGGGTCTACAACCCGGTGAGAAAGAAAGGACTCTCCCCAAAGCTCACTAGCCACTGGGTGGGACCCTGCAAGGTCCTCCAGAAGTTGTCCGACGTGGTCTATCGGATACGACTGGCACCTCGGAACCGGCTGGTGGTGCTGCACCGAGACCGCTTGGCCCCATACCAGCCATTGGACCAGAGCCGGGGGCACTTGGAGTCAAGCACCCTGCCAGAGAGGGAGATACCCTCAGGGAGCAACGAGGATGCTGAGGTAACCCCCCCTTCCGACCTACCTGCAGACAGTGGTAGCAGCCAGCCGCCATGAGAGGGGCGTCGACGACGCCGGTTGCCTCAGCACTTGCGGGACTTTGTGATGAACGCATGGGCTGTTGGGGACAACGAACCCAGCTAGGTGGGGGCTGTGTAGCGTCCCGGAAGAGTTAGTGTTGCAAAGGATTCTGGGTATCTGTTCTGTTGTGTTTATGTTGTGTTGCGGTGCGGATGTTCTCCCGAAATGTGTTTGTCTACTTGTTTGGTGTGGGTTCACAGTGTGGTGCATGTTTGTGACTGTGTTAATGTTGTTTTATACGGCCACCCTGAGTGTGATATGTGTGGCTGTTGACTAAGTATGCTGTGCTTTCACTTGTGTGCATGTGTTTAAAATTGACTATGGTAGTACAATTTAGTCCTGTACTCACATTTTTACTATCCCCTAAGACCTAATTCTTATTCTAGCTTGAAGTTGACTTTATGTATCCATGAATGTATTGTATTCTTATTTATCACTTAATATTATTTATTATAAAACGTATTACTGTCTTTTTTTTACATTGTTAAAATGCACAACATTTTTTGGGTTAGGGAAAATCCAAATTAGTGATTTTACTGTCTAAGCATGGAAATATGGAGCCACCTTATGGAACGCTTACAATGAAAACAAAACAACAATACAATTATGGCAAATATTTCAGGATAACGCCCACTAATAGAGTATTATTTGTGTAAATTAAAATTATTTATACATCAAAAGTCCAAATTAGTGATGTCACTGTCAAATAATGGAAATAGGGAGCCGCCTTATAGAGTGTTTAAAATGAAAACACAACAAAAATTAAATTATAGCAACTATTTCAGAATAATTCCCACCAATAGAGTAATATTTGTGTTAATTAAAATTATGTATATATTAAAAGTCCATATTAGTGATGTCACTGTCAAAGCATGAAAATATGGAGCCGCCTTATGGTATGTTTGCAATGAAAACAAAAAAAATATGGCAAATATTTCAGAATAATTCCCACTAATAGAGTAATATTTGTGTAAATTAAAATGATTTATATATTAAAAGTCCAAATTAGTGATGTCACTGTCAAAGCATGAACATATGGAGCCGACTTATGGTATGTTTACAATGAAAACACAACAAAACATAAAACTATAGTAAATATTTCAGAATAATTCCCAACAATAGGCTAACATTTGTTTAAATTAAAATGATATACTGTATATATTAAAAGTCCAAATTAGTGATGTCACTGTCAAAGCATGAAAATTTGGAGCCGCCTTATGGTATGTTTACAATTAAAACACAACACAAATAAAATAGTAAATATTTCAGAATCATTCCCACCAATAGAGTAATATTTGTGTAAATTAAAATTATTTATATATTAAAAATCCAAATTAGTGCTGTCATTGTCAAAGCATGAACATATGGAGCTGCCCTATGGTATGTTTACAATGGAAACCAAAAATGATGGCAAATATTTCAGAATAATTCCCACTAATAGAGTAATATTTGTGTACATTAAAATTATTTGTAAATTAAAAGTCCAAATTAGTGATGTCACTGTCAAAACATGAACATATGGAGCCGCCCTATGGTATGTTTACAATGAAAACCAAAAATTATGGCAAATATTTCAGAATAATTCCCACTAAAAGAGTAATATTTGTTTACATTAAAATTATTTGTATATTTAAAGTCCAAATTAGTGATGTCACTGTCAAAGCAAGAACATATGGAGACGCCTTATGGTATGTTTACAATGAAAACACAACAAAAAAATAAAATTATATTAAATACTTCAGAATAATTCCCACCAATAGAGTAATATTTGTGTAAATTAAAATTATTTGTCTAGTAAAATTCTAAATTAGTGAGGTCACTGTCAACGCATGAAAATATGGAGCCGCCTTATGGTATGTTTACAATGAAAATAAAACAAAAATACAATAATAGCAAATATTTCAGAATAATTCCCACCAATAGAGTAATGTTTGTGTAAAATAAAATTATTTATACATTAAGAGTATATTAAAATAAAATTATATATAAAAAAAACATAGAAAATAAACCCTGTAATAACGATTGTTTTCCTTAAACTAAAAAAAAATAAAACAATTTATTAACGAGCTAGTCTTATTTAAGGAACAGCTCCTCAAGATCTGCTCCCTTCAAAGAGCCATAAATCTTATCTTTGGTCTCAATTCATAGCAAGGAAATTGTGATTCACATTTTGTTTCGTGTGGTTTTGACTATTAATCTGCCACAAAGACATTTGTTGTTCTAATCTCAACTGCAGCTCCCAGTTGACATAAACAAGACAGTTTCCATTAATAATATAACATCATATCAATATTTTTGATTGAACGTGTTCGTCTAAAAAAAACCTATTGGACTGTAATCTGTGCATCCAGGTGTGTGTAACATATTTGCATCCTTCCCTTCCTGTGAACTGTGCGTCAGCTCTTTTAATTGACAGGTGTAAAAAGTTATTGAATTTGGCGGAACAACGACGACGAGTACACGTCATCTAATCCAGAGCTGGGCAAATAATTAGACTCAAATTCTAAAAAAGTTATGACAGACCACCTCAGAATGGAATTTTACAGTTTTACAGTTTTTACAGCACACCAACATGTACATGAAAATAAAGAAAGTGAGATTTACAATATTAACTATGAACAATAAAAACACTGAATATTAACAGCACATGAACATATTTTACTTCTCAGACCAGCTCCTCCATAGACATATTTTACAATCAAGCAAAACACAACAAAAATGTAACAAAATATGAATGCAAAGTGTAATAAACACCTACAATATGATATTGTGGAGAGGGGCGTGGTTCACACGTTCCCTGCGGGCGGGGTGTGTGCAGGGGCCGGCCATGAAGCAGCAGACAGGTGAGTGGATATCTCAGCTGGAACGAGTTATCTAATCACCTGTTCCTTTATTAGCAGCGTCGGAGACCATGAGGAGGGGGTGTGGGCTGGAGAGCACGAGAGCGACACCACGAGAGCGACACCACGAGAGAGACGCTGAAAAGCAGAAAGAGACTTTGGAGAAACAAAATAAAACAATTGTAAACGCTGCATCGGAAGGTTGTGCCAGTTCCTGTGGTCCCAGACGAACCCGAACATAGAGACATTGTTACAGATATATTATCACTTTTATGCAGAAAATGTGTCCGTATTTTCCGGACTATAGAGGTCACAGATTTACAAGCCGTATCCACCAAATCTTTAAAGAACAAAAACTCGAAAACTCCACGGTGACGTTTGCATGAATTTACGAAACTGAAACAATATAAAAATATTGCCAATGTAAGTTAATAATACTAACAAAGACACTCGTAAACGTGTTAGCGTATTAGCTTGTACTAAAGACGCTGGCTGCATTACATTACAATAGCACGTACAAATATGCATGAAAACACTCCTACAGACATCACACATGGGACGGTTCAGTAAGGAAGAATTGTTTTAGTTATATTGTAAAACTTACAACCGTTGCTTGGAGTGATGAATGAATAATCCATACGACTAGAAATGCCGTAGATGGCTAGAAGATGGAACAGCACTTGTATTTCCGGTTGAAAGCTCAGTCTAAACCAGAGCTTGGCAAATATTTTAACTCGGAGGGCCACATTGAGAGAAAAAAATTGTCTGGGGGCCAATGTTTATGTGTGTATAAATGATGTATACACCTTTAGCTGTAACAATCTGCTGTACAGTTTGTGTGTTTGGGTCCCTTTTTTTCAGGAACACTAATACCAAAAGTCACAATGTCTGGTATAATTCTAAAAACGGTATAACAGACCACCTCAAAAAAACAGAATGGAATTTTACAGTTTTTTACTGAATGGGACACCCAAAATGCACCACTGTGTTACATGGCATTTTCTTTTTAGCGAAGCCGGCGGCGTTTCTGGGTGTTGTTGATAAATGGCTTTGGCTTTGCATAGTAGAGTTTTAACTTGCACTTACAGATGTAGCGACCAACTGTAGTTACTGACAGTGGTTTTCTGAAGTGTTCCTGAGTCCATTTGGTGATATCCTTTACACACTGATGTCGCTTTTTGATGCAGTCCCGCCTGAGGGATCGAAGGTCCGCAATATCATCGTGCAGTGGTTTCTCCAGATTCTCTGAACCTTTTGATGATATTATGGACCGTAGATGATGAAATCCCTAAATTCCTTGCAATTGCTGGTTGAGAAATGCTGTTCTTAAACTGTTGGACAATTTGCTCACACATTTGTTGACAAAGTGGTGACCCTCGCCCCATCCTTGTTTGTGACTGTATATATATGGAAGCTGCTTTTATACCTAATCATGGCACCCACCTGTTCCCAATTAGCCTGTTCACCTGTGGGATATTACAAATAATTGTTTGATGAGCATTCTTCAACTTTCTCAGTCTTTTTTGCCACTTGTGCCAGCTTTTTTTAAATATGTTGCAGGCATCAAATTCCAAATGAGTTAATATTTGCAAAAATAACAAAGTTTTCCAATTCGAACATTAAACATCCTGTCTTTGCAGTCTATTCAATTGAATATAAGTTGAAAAGGATTTGCAAATCATTGTATTTTGTTTGTATTTACCATTTACACAACGTGACAACTTCACTGCTTTTGGGTTTTGTATTCAAGATTAATAGAGATTGTTGGCCATTTTGCTCATCTCTAGTATTACTTAGTTCTTTTTAAGAGCACAGCCATGGGGTTTCCTCACAAATAAACAGATCTCAAGTGTGGCTTTTTCGTCTTCAAAAGAAAAGGCTCAAAGACTCAAATAAACAAAGATGGTATGAAATGGGATTATTTATTGAGGTCCTCAGCTCCACCTTGCCCATGTCAGCTTTGGCTGTAGCAGACGATTGGTAATTGATGATCTAAAGCAGCATTTCAATTCATGTTTTAATCATAAATATGATTTATTTAACACATACACATTAGGATTAGGTCAGGCTGATTAGAAAAATAAATGTACATGCAATTATGTTGTGCTAAAATAAACTAAATTAATAATGAATGTGTCTTAACTAAACTGTCAATACATTTAAAGTACAAATAAAAATACAGCTTCGCCACTTTAATCATAATTTTTGCGCTTGAGAAACTTCACTATGACTTTAGCTCCAGACTTTTTCTGTTTGTGTGATATTTTCATTACTGCCACAAGTGGTGGAAGAGTGTATTACAACTATGTATCATCGTAGCCCATACGGACACCAACAAAGAAGATATTTTGTGGCCCCCTATGGTTATGAAACACTTGCCCACTGAAGAGTCACTTTTTAGACGGCTGCATCTGGGCCGACTGATGCTGATGAGAGGCTCAGCTTTGGATGCCAATCACAAACATCAGAGGTGTCCCCAGAGTGACTCCAAGCAGAGGGACACATTTTAATAACAGCATTCCATCCCTAATTAGATCCTTCCATCGATCAGTCACATTCACGCTTCTGTTTTCCTCAATTTTGGAGTTTTCGTCTCTCTCTCTCTCTTTCGCCGCTATATCAAAAAACAAGGAAACTCTTGACAACATAATTTAAAAGTTGTTGGGTTTTTTATGAAAACACTCCATAAATGAGACTTATTTAGCTCAAGAAAAATACAGTAGGAGTGATCTAGGAATTTTTCTTGGTGCAATCGTGCAACATAAAACACATATAACACATATTTGGTAATAAAAAGAGCTGTAACTGAGCTATCAGATCTTGTTATAGACTTAGAAGAAATTCAAGGAATTCAATGAGCTACTGTTAGGAGTTATTGTTCATGTGCCTGATGGCCGAGGGGAAAAAACTGTTCAGGTGGCGGGAGGTGTGGGTCTGGATGGAGCGTAGTCTCCTGCCTGAGGGGAGAGGGGAGAATAGTTTGTGTCCAGGGTGAGAAGAGTCAGCTGTGATCCGACCCACACGCCTCCTGGTCCTGGGGGAGAACAAGTCCTGGAGGGATGGGAGCTTGCAGCCAATCACCTTCTTAGCAGCATGTACAATGCGCTGCAGTCTATGCTTATCCTGGACTGTGGCGCCGAGGAACCACACTGAGATGGAGGAGGTCAGGATGGACTCTATGATGGCTGAGTAAAACTGCAACAGCATCTCGGTCGGCACCTTAAGTTTCCTCAGCTGCCGCAGGAAGTACATCCTCTGCTGCGCCTTCTTGATGAGGGAGCTGATGGTCGGCTCTCATTTGAGGTCTTGGGTGATGGTGGTGCCCAAGAAACCGAAGGAGTCCACAATGGGGACGGGGGTGGGAGAGTCAATCAGCGTGAGAGAGGGTGTATATATATATATATATATATATATATATATATATATATATATATATATATATATATATATATATATATATATATATATATATATATATATATATATATATATATATATATATATATATACATATATCACAATAACAATTTTAATATTCATTATTAATAACTAATTTTATATATATGTATATATATATATATATATATATATATATATATATATATATATATATATATATGTATATATATATATATATATATATATATATATATATATATATTTATATATATATATATATATATATATATATATATATATATATATATATATATATATATATATATATATATATATATATATACATGTATATATATATACAGTATATATATCCTCGAAGACCTCAATGAAAGAGAAAAACGGGGAGCCCGGGTTTCCCTCGCCCGGGCGCGGGTCACCGGGGCCCCCCTCTGGGGCCGGGCCCGGGGGTGGGGCACGATGGCGGGCGCCTGGTGGCCGGGCCTGTCCCCGTGGGGCCCGGCCGGGCGCAGCCCGAGGAGGCAACGTGGGTCCCCCCTCCAATGGACTCACCACCCATAGCAGGGATCATAGAGGTCGGGTGCGAAGTGAGCTGGGCGGCGGCCGAAGGCAGGGCACTTGGCGGTCCGATCCTCGGCTACAGAAGCTAGCTTTTGGGACGTGGAACGTCACCTCGCTGGGGGGGAAGGAGCCTGAGCTAGTGCGTGAGGTGGAGAAGTTCCGGCTAGACATAGTCGGACTCACTTCGACGCACAGCAAGGGCTCTGGAACCAGTTCTCTCGAGAGGGGCTGGACTCTCTTCCACTCTGGCGTTGCCGGCAGTGAGAGGCGACGGGCTGGGGTGGCAATTCTTGTTGCGCCCCGGCTCAGAGCCTACATGTTGGAGTTCAACCCGGTGGACGAGAGGGTAGCTTCCCTCCGCCTTCGGGTGGGGGAACGGGTCCTGACTGTGGTTTGCGCTTACGCGCCAAACCGCAGCTCGGAGTACCCACCCTTTTTGGATTCGCTAGAGGAAGTACTTGAGAGTGCTCCCCCGGGTGATTCCCTCATTCTACTGGGGGACTTCAACGCTCATGGTGGCAGCGACAGTGAAACCTGGAGAGGCGTGATTGGGAAGAATGGCCGCCCGGATCTGAACCCGAGCGGTGTTTTGTTATTGGACTTTTGTGCCCGTCACGGATTGTCCATAACGAACACCATGTTCAAACATAAGGGTGTCCATATGTGCACTTGGCACCAGGACACCCTAGGCCGCAGTTCCATGATCGACTTTGTAGTTGTGTCGTCTGATTTGCGGCCTCATGTTTTGGACACTCGGGTGAAGAGAGGGGCGGAGCTTTCTACCGATCACCACCTGGTGGTGAGTTGGCTGCGATGGTGGGGGAGGATGCCGGACAGACCTGGCAGGCCCAAACGCATTGTGAGGGTTTGCTGGGAACGTCTGGCAGAGTCTCCTGTCAGAGAGAGTTTCAATTCCCACCTCCGGAAGAACTTTGAACATGTCACGAGGGAGGTGCTGGACATTGAGTCCGAATGGACCATGTTCCGCACCTCTATTGTCGAGGCGGCTGATTGGAGCTGTGGCCGCAAGGTAGTTGGTGCCTGTCGTGGCGGTAATCCTAGAACCCGTTGGTGGACACCGGCGGTGAGGGATGCCGTCAAGCTGAAGAAGGAGTCCTATCGGGTTCTTTTGGCTCATAGGACTCCTGAGGCAGCGGACAGGTACCGACAGGCCAAGCGGTGTGCAGCTTCAGCGGTCGCGGAGGCAAAAACTCGGACATGGGAGGAGTTCGGGGAAGCCATGGAAAACGACTTCCGGACGGCTTCGAAGCGATTCTGGACCACCATCCGCCGCCTCAGGAAGGGGAAGCAGTGCACTATCAACACCGTGTATGGTGAGGATGGTGTTCTGCTGATCTCGACTGCGGATGTTGTGGATCGGTGGAGGGAAAACTTCGAAGACCTCCTCAATCCCACCAACACGTCTTCCTATGAGGAAGCAGTGCCTGGAGAATCTGTGGTGGGCTCTCCTATTTCTGGGGCTGAGGTTGCTGAGATAGTTAAAAAGCTCCTCGGTGGCAAGGCCCCGGGGGTGGATGAGATCCGCCCGGAGTTCCTTAAGGCTCTGGATGCTGTGGGGCTGTCTTGGTTGACAAGACTCTGCAGCATCGCGTGGACATCGGGGGCGGTACCTCTGGATTGGCAGACCGGGGTGGTGGTTCCTCTCTTTAAGAAGGGGAACCGGAGGGTGTGTTCTAACTATCGTGGGATCACACTCCTCAGCCTTCCCGGTAAGGTCTATTCGAGTGTGCTGGAGAGGAGGCTACGCCGGATAGTCGAACCTCGGATTCAGGAGGAACAGTGTGGTTTTCGTCCTGGTCGTGGAACTGTGGACCAGCTCTATACTCTCGGCAGGGTCCTTGAGGGTGCATGGGAGTTTGCCCAACCAGTCTACATGTGTTTTGTGGACTTGGAGAAGGCATTCGACCGTGTCCCTCGGGAAGTCCTGTGGGGAGTGCTCAGAGAGTATGGGGTATCGGACTGTCTGATTGTGGCGGTCCGCTCCCTGTATGATCAGTGCCAGAGTTTGGTCCGCATTGCCGGCAGTAAGTCGGACACGTTTCCAGTGAGGGTTGGACTCCGCCAAGGCTGCCCTTTGTCACCGATTCTGTTCATAACTTTTATGGACAGAATTTCTAGGCGCAGTCAAGGCGTTGAGGGGATCTGGTTTGGTGGCTGCAGGATTAGGTCTCTGCTTTTTGCAGATGATGTGGTCCTGATGGCTTCATCTGGCCAGGATCTTCAGCTCTCGCTGGATCGGTTCGCAGCTGAGTGTGAAGCGACTGGGATGAGAATCAGCACCTCCAAGTCCGAGTCCATGGTTCTCGCCCGGAAAAGGGTGGAGTGCCATCTCCGGGTTGCGGAGGAGACCCTGCCCCAAGTGGAGGAGTTCAAGTACCTTGGAGTCTTGTTCACGAGTGAGGGAAGAGTGGATCGTGAGATCGACAGGCGGATCGGTGCGGCATCTTCAGTAATGCGGACGCTGTATCGATCCGTTGTGGTGAAGAAGGAGCTGAGCCGGAAGGCAAAGCTCTAAATTTACCGGTCGATCTACATTCCCATCCTCACCTATGGTCATGAGCTATGGGTTATGACCGAAAGGACAATATCACGGGTACAAGCGGCCGAAATGAGTTTCCTCCGCCGGGTGGCGGGGCTCTCCCTTAGAGATAGGGTGAGAAGCTCTGCCATCCGGGGGGAGCTCAAAGTAAAGCTGCTGCTCCTCCACATCGAGAGGAGCCAGATGAGGTGGTTCGGGCATCTGGTCAGGATGCCACCCGAACGCCTCCCTAGGGAGGTGTTTAGGTTACGTCCGACCGGTAGGAGGCCACGGGGAAGACCCAGGACACGTTGGGAAGACTATGTCTCCCGGCTGGCCTGGGAACGCCTCGGGATCCCCCGGGAAGAGTTGGACGAAGTGGCTGGGGAGAGGGAAGTCTGGGTTTCCCTGCTTAGGCTGCTGCCCCCGCGACCCGACCTCGGATAAGCGGAAGAAGATGGATGGATGGATGGATGGATGGATGGATGGATATATATCCTGATAACGATTAATTATATATTGATCGTTATATGTATATTATATATTAATATAAATATATTCTGATTTAACGATTAAAATAATGCCAATTTTGTGTATTTTTTCTCATATATATATATATATATATATATATATATATATATATATATATATATATATATATATATATATATATATATGTACCCCAATAACAATTTTAATATCAATTACTAATAACAAATACAATTATATATCCGATAGGGACAAGCGGTAGAAAATGGATGGATGGATATACCAGATTAATGCCAATTTTGTGTATATTTTCTCATATATATATTATAACCCGATAACGATTTTAATATTAATTATTAATAATGAATTCAATTATATATACAAAATTAATGTCAATTTTGTTTATATTTTCTCATATATATATATATATATATATATATATATATATATATATATATATATATATATATATATATATATATATATATATATATATATATATATATATATATATCAATCAATCAATCAATCAATGTTTATTTATATAGCCCTAAATCACAAGTGTCTCAAAGGGCTGTACAAGCCACAACGACATCCTCGGTACAGAGCCCACATACGGGCAAGGAAAAACTCACCCCAGTGGGACGTCGGTGAATGACTATGAGAAACCTTGGAGAGGACCGCATATGTGGGTAACCCCCCCCCCCCCCCTCTAGGGGAGACCGAAAGCAACGGATGTCGAGTGGGTCTGACATAACATTGTGAAAGTCCAGTCCACAGTGGATCCAACACATCAGCGGGAGTCCAGTCCACAGCGGGGCCAACAGGAAACCATCCCGAGCGGAGACGGGTCAGCAGCGCAGAGATGTCCCCAACCGATGCACAGGCTAGTGGTCCACCCGGGGTCCCGGCTCTGGACAGCCAGCACTTCATCCATGGCCACCGGACCTATGCAACTCCCCCTTGCAAGGGACAGGGGAGAAGAGGAGAGAAGAAAAGAAACGGCAGATCAACTGGTCTAAAAAAGGGGGGGTCTATTTAAAGACTAGATTATACAAATGAGTTTTAAGATGGGACTTAAATGCTTCTACTGAGGTAGCATCTCTAACTGTTACCGGGAGGGCATTCCAGAGTACTGGAGCCCGAATAGAAAACGCTCTATAGCCCGCAGACTTTTTTTTGGCTCTGGGAATCACTAATAAGCCGGAGTTCTTTGAACGCAGATTTCTTGTCGGGACATATGGTACAATACAATCGGCGAGATAGGCTGGAGCTAAACCGTGTAATATTTTATACGTAAGTAGTAAAACCTTAAAGTCGCATCTTAAGTGCACAGGAAGCCAGTGCAAGTGAGCCAGTATAGGCGTAATATGATCAAACTTTCTTGTTTTTGTCAGAAGCCTTGCAGCCGCATTTTGTGCTAACTGTAATCTTTTAATGCTAGACATAGGGAGGCCCGAAAATAAAACGTTACAGTAATCGAGACGAGACGTAACGAACGCATGAATAATGATCTCAGCGTCGCTAGTGGACAAGATGGAACGAATTTTAGCGATATTACGGAGATGAAAGAAGGCCGTTTTAGTAACACTCTTAATGTGTGACTCAAACGAGAGAGTTGGGTCGAAGATAATACCCAGATTCTTTACCGAGTCTCCTTGTTTAATTGTTTGGTTGTCAAATGTTAAGGTGGTATTATTAAATAGATGTTGGTGTCTAGCAGGATCGATAATCAGCATTTCCGTTTTCTTAGCGTTGAGTTGCAAAAAGTTAGCGGACATCCATTGTTTAATTTCATTAAGACACGCCTCCAGCTGACTACAGTCCGGCGTGTTGGTCAGCTTTAGGGGCATGTAGAGTTGAGTGTCATCAGCATAACAAATATATATATATATATATATATACAGTATATATATATATATATATATATATATATATATATATATATATATATATATATATATATATATATATATATATATATATATATATATATATATAAATAAATAAATAAATAATAAAAATACATCCCGCTAATATTTTTAATATTAATTACATCTATAGCAAATTATTTCCAATAAATGTGTATCTATTTTCCCTTTTTTAGGAAGTACTTTTATTTTGACAGTGAACACTCGGCCATGTCTACACATACGAATTTAGATATGGGTTCCGTCATTTCTTAGTGTCTGTAGGACTGCCTTGGCAAAACAACTGTCAGGCTCCTTTGGTGTGTTTCTTTGCATAACTTGTGGTTTTGAGGTAAAGTTAGTATACTGGTGCCTTTTAACACTTTCAGTACTATTCTTCATGTCGTGTGTTCAACCCCTAGTCGTTTGTCGCTAGTAAAGATGTTTGGCAGAATATCGTTTTTTGGTCGGTGTCTGCCTTTTTAAATCCAAACAGATGCCAAACAAAGGAGTTCCTCTTCCCTCTTTTGGGCACCGATTCCTCTTCAGGTTTCATTGGTTTAGCTTCCATTGTGCTTGACGTGTTCGCTAGTTAGGGTCGGGGTTAGACTTTCCACTACAGAGGTGCACAGGGCCCTCCTAAATATTAACACTGAATTTGACATTGGACTCCTGATTTTAACCATATTAAACAATGATATCTTATTTACAGTTTAAAACCATGCTAAATTAGATTAAACCACAAATATTATTTACTGAGCACATGAACCTTAGGCTTAGGTAAAGCTGAGTAGAAAACCCCCCAAAATACTAATTAACTCATAACTGCCAAAAATTAAATTTACGCACAATGATGTTGCACTAAAATGAACTGAATTCATAATGAATATGTTTCTTTACTAAACTGTCAATGAAAGGAAAATGAAATGAAATGAAAATATAGGTTCACCACTTTAGTCATAATTTTTGCTCTTAATAAACTTCTCTATGACTTTAGCTCCAGACTTCTTCTGTTCCTCTCTTTCAGGCACCGATTCCTCTTCTTGTAAGTTACTTTGGCGGTGTAGCTTTCTACAATTCACCGGGGGTAGCTTCCCCTGAGGATTAGCTACATTTAATTGAGAGTAACTTGTATCTTCACTTCCTACATTTTCCAAGTAGCTTGTCCAACAGTGCCCACACAGACCTCTTGGACTGCTGAGGCCTTGGAATAATGGGTGTAGGCAGTTTGAGTATAGAGGGAAAAAAATGCATATGATTTTATGTATTGATTCAGTCTTACAATGTGATCCTGATGTTTGGGGAACAAACTTTGCTGTGTTTGCCGCTCAAAATCCTGACTGGCTTTTGGCGGGGATTACACTTCAGTGTGTGAGATGTGCCAGCTGACAATGTCCATGGATTTGGCAAAGTAGCGCATACATGATGTTCTTTGTCTGGGCTACAAAAACACGGCCGCCGGTTGAATCCCGGCTGTGTTTGAAGAGGGCAGCTTGTGCACGCTTCATAAATCCCATAAGTATCCGATCACATCAAAATCCACAGAAATCTATTGCTAGATCTGACTAAGGATCAAACGTGAAACACGTGGAAGGTCTTAAAGTGACAAAGGAGCAGTCAGACACAAACATTGGCCTGGATTTCTTTTTGATGGATGCATTTTGCAGTATTGCAAAAAAAGTGACAAGAACTGTCACATGTCAGCAAATAATCACTCGAGGAACAATACTACAGAATTAAATTCAAGATGTACTTGAGAGTAGTCTGTGTACAGATCCCGTAGCAGTGTAGATCTACTATGCACATATGCGTGTATACACATATATATACACACATTATATATATAAATATATATAAATACATATATATATATATATATATATATATATATATATGTATATATATATATATATATATATATGTATATATATATATATATATATATACATATATATATATATATATACATATATATATATATATATATATATATATATATATATATATATATATATATATATATATATATAGTCACGATTTCTGTGGTTTATCCATTATACAAAGCCCAATACCGGGGTAGAGCGGAACATACCAGTGACGTGCGGTGAGGTTCATGGCTGGTGAGGCACTGACTTCATCACAGTCAGATTTACAAACATATGAACCCTAAAGAGTATCTTATTCACCATTTGATTGGCAGCAGTTTACGGGTTATGTTTAAAAGCTCATACCAGCATTCTTCCCTGCTTGGCACTCAGCATCAAGGGTTGGAATTGTGGGGTTAAATCACCAAAAATGATTCCCGGGCGCGGCGCCGCTGCTGCCCATTGCTCTCCTCACCTCCCAGGGGGTGACCAAGGGAATGGGTCAAATGCAGAGGACAAATTTCATTACACCTAGTGTGTGTGTGACAATCATTGGTACTTTAACTTAACTTTAACTTTACACATACAAACTGTAGCACACAAAAAAGCACATTTAATAAAAAAAAACGTTATTATGGTCTTACCTTTACTTATAAATTAAGTCCATGCGCCGCTGTTGTGCTGGATTAATGCACCCCCGCCGTAGAATGCACCCCCTGACGGGAATGTGATATCAACTAAAGCCCACACTTAAACTTTCCACGTGCAAGATTGAATCTATTTAAATAAGTGATTTAATAAGAAGCCAAAAAGTGCAAAAACAATAATGTCCGTGTTGGAGGAGTTGTGAATGAATGAAATATGAAATCCGTGCTGCAGTCTGCAGGTGTACCTAATGTTGTGGCCCTGCAGTCATTCAAAACTCCTCCAACACGAACATTATTGTTTTTGCACTTTTTGGCTTCTAATTAAATAACTTTTTTAAATAGATTCAATCTTGCACGTGGAAAGTCTAAGTGTGGGCTTTAGTTGATATAACACTCCCGTCAGGGGGTGCATTCTACGGCGGGGGCGCATTCTCTACCACCAGGAGGCGGGATTACTGCGAGCCTCAGCCAGTGCGTCTTTTGCAGCCGTTTTATGATTGCTCAGCACAATAAATACTTACACACATACAGTTGTTGAAAAAATACACTGTACATTATATACCTCAGCTAACTAAACTATGGAAATGTATAATATAGTTCATATAGCAATACGGTTTCACTGCACAGCAGGGCAGCAGTTAGCCGAGTCCGCAATCCATGTTGAGGCACAACGCAGTGACGTGCCTCAACTGGCTGCTGATCACAGCAAGTCTCTACTCAGTATTTGAACGGCAAATGTGACAATTCAGCGATTTTGAATAAAAATAATCTAAAACTGGTGAAGTTAAATGGAAAATAACTTTATAGTATAATCACTGGATACATATAACAATTTAATTTTTTTTTGTTCTTTTTACATTTTTTTTCTTTCCATGATGGCACGTGAGGCCCTGCCTCACCTGCCTCCACTGACTGCACGTCACTGGAATATACGTTAGGTCAGGAAAAAACACAGAGGCTATATCATCCCTACGAGGCTGTTTTGCAGGTTTCCCTGCGAAACAGGTATGTATGTTTTATCCTGACCTAATGTATGTATGTATATATATATATAAACACATACATATGTGTGTGTGTATATATATATATGTATATATATATATATATATATATATATATATATATATATATATATATATATATATATATATATATATATATATACATATATATATATAAACACATACATATGTGTGTGTATATATATATATATATATATATATATATATATATATATATATATATATATATATATGTATATATAAAACACATACATATGTGTGTGTATATATATATATATATATATATATATATATATATATATATATATATATATATATATATATATATATATATATATATATATATATACATATACATATACATATATATATATATATATATATATATATATATATATATATATATATATATATATATATATATATATATATATATATCCAGTATATATATATATATATACATATATATATATATATATATATATATATATATATATATATATATATATATATATATATATATATATATATATATATATATATATATATATACTGGATATATATATATATATATATATATATATATATATATATATATATATACTGGATATATATATATATATATATATATATATATATATATATATATATATATATATATATATATATATATATATATATATATATATATATATATATATATATATATATATATATATATATATATATATATATATATAGTAGTATAAGAAAAAGACAATTAGACTACAGATTCCTCTCAACAAGCTTGTTTTGTGGTTGGACTCTATCGAGACGGTGGACTAGCCATCTCTAATGCCACACCTAGAGACACCGAACACATCAAGAAAGAAATATGCCACACCTTTAACAACAATGGAATGTGCATCACTACAGAAGCAAAAAAGAAGATAATCGACGTTCTGGACGTCACATCCCACCTCAACTAGGATACTTACCAGCCATATACAAAACCTAACAGCACGAAAGCAACCACCCACCCACTACAACAAGGAACAATCCAGCCGGCATCAACAAACGCCTTTCTTCACTATCATCCGACTAAGCTTCCTTTGACCGCGCCACACCTCCATACCAGAAAGCACTGGATGAAAGCGGATACAACTACACCCTACAATACTAATCTACCATAACTAAATAACAAAAACACCGCCAACGCAACAACATCCTCTGGTATAACCACCTCCCCCCTTCAACAAGAACGTTGGCATCAACATCGGACACAAATCCCTCGCACTGGTAGACAATGTTACACCAGTCTTTCTCTCAGGAAATAAAACACAATGGTCACTCACAAGTTATTTTGGATGACATATATGTTGAGTAAAAAGGACCAATGAGACAAAATAGTACTTGGCCAAGTTTTACTAAAGCTTTAGAAGACCAGCCCTTACAGCGCAACACTAGCATCAGCAAGCGAGGTTTGAATTCAAACAGAAAGAGTCAGCTTATGTAGAGCGTAAACAGCCCCCCTCGCCCAGAAAGAAATGCAGCTGCTACTTCAAAACAGATAAGCAACTGGCCAAAACAGTTCTGTGAGCCAACAAACAGGAGCCCTTAAGACAAAACAAAGAGTTTATTAGCGGACATAAGATAAAAGCAAGGAGGTCACGAGAGGACACACAACATGGGAAAATACCAGCTGCTTTAAACGTGACGATGGATTAAGAGAGAACACTTTAACATATCTCATTCTCACAACATGCACTTCCCAAAGGATCACAAGCTCCATAACACCTTCAACCGCAACACCACCTGCATGAACAACACTAAACAGATTATCGATAACCACAACAAACGCATACTAACACCTCCACAAGCAAATGAGACCAACTACATCAGAAGAAAACAAGACATGCAACTGACGACAAAGGAACACTTCCTCACCTGATAGAAACTACCTACAATCATCAGTCATTTAAGCCACAGTTAGGTGCAAAGACAACAACAAGACGGACAGGTACACTGGACTAACGGAAAAGGACTTCAAAACAAGATATAGGAACCACACCACCTCATTCCGCCACACTAAACACAGAAATTCTACTGAACTCGGCAAGCACACCTGGAACCTAAAGGACAACAACATTGAACACTCTACTTCCTGGCGCATACCATCGTCACATAAGCCGGACAACAATTCCAGTTAAAAAAAATGCAACCTTTGTCCCAAAGAGAAGTCCCTGATTATCTGCCAACCGGAACTTTCCACGCTAAACAAACGAAATCAGCTTGTTTCTTCATGCCGCCACAGAAACAAAGCCCTTTTGTGCAACACATAAACTGTCATACAAAACAATGGTGGACACACGCAAATGTTCAGGACTTATGCAGATCCCAAATACACATCAGCAAAGAAAAGTTTTTTTGCGCAATATTGCAAAACAAAATGCCACAAACACCATATACACACCTTATACACACTATAATGATATTAGTATGTTGAAGCACAGTACGTCTGATTAGGGTAGCCATAATGCTCTGACAATCCATCAAGCGGTGCGGCTTCATAGCTCACCAAAGTCGTATTTAAAATATGTTTTCGAGCGCCGTGTGTAATGTTCTATATTTTCAACGGAACATTTGAAGCCGTGTCCACACGAACACGGAGGGTCTCAAAAACGCATGTTTGGGGCTAAAACGATCTCGAACCCACACAAGTTGGGGCGGCATAGCTCGGTTGGTAGAGTGGCTTTGCCAGCAACTGAGGGTTCCAGGTTCGATTCCCGCTTCCGCCATCCTAGTCACTGCCGTTGTGTCCTTGGGCAAGACACTTTACCCACCTGCTCCCAGTGCCACCCACACTGGTTTAAATGTAACTTAAATATTGTGTTTCATTATGTAAAGCGCTTTGAGTCACTAGAGAAAAGCACTATATAAATAGAATTCACTTCACTTCACACTTCAAGTGTAGTTTCAAAATTGTCTATGTCTACACACAAACACACCTGCTGTCATGCACATTTTTTCCAGAAAGAAGCCTGAAAAAAGCAGCAACAGCATTTCTCTTATGTTTATTTTTGATATACTAGACGTACAATGACATGTACATTATCTTTAAAACCAGCCTGCACGTACACAGAGCCCTGGGAACATTATGCATCTGTGACACTTACAATTAGTAGTCACAATTGTTTTGTAAAATGAATGTGTAAATAGAGTATCCTAATTTAGTTCGAGGTATTTTCATATCTAAAGTCACAGCTAAAGTGTATGTTTCCAAGCTGAATGCCACAAGACATGTTATTCCGCCACGCCAGCAGAGGGAGCACTCTTATAGGAAAGGAGGAAAATGGGAGGTGCTTGTTAGTGCTTCCGTGTCTCAGTCAGGTCACACCCTGCGATGACAACGCAATCAAGCACTTTGTGTCTTCTTTTTATTCCTATAAAACAGGTCGGTAAAGTGTGATCATATTAAAACATTTGTCTCCAAGCAATTATAAGCGTTTCTGAATATAGAAATATCGAAGTATATTGTTTAAAAGCGGGTATTTGTGATGAAATTTGTAACGTTCAATAAGCGATGTCTCCCTTTGTGTGCGAGCGCGTGGTTGGGCGGGAATGGCGGCGGCAGTGGATTTGTTGAAGTTAAACTGTGATTGTTAAGAAGTTTTATAGGTATAGTCAGGTAACAATGTGTGTAATTGTAATTGATTTATAATGACAGTGACAATATAGAAAAAAGCATTCAAGAAAGCAGCAATATTAAAAAAGAAGCAATGTCAGGATACAGTACAAACATGTAAGATGAAGAGGTTTATTAAAGCAACAGTACCGTTATGTGATGCTTATACACAGGAAATATAGTGTTTAGGTATGTAACGATCAATCCTCCATGTTTTTGTGGATTTGTTTTATCATTTCAAAAGTAAAGATGTAATTGTTTAACAATGTGAATGAACAAATGTAGAACTGAAATTACATGATTGAAACTATTTGGATGTGATTAAAAGCACAATAGAAATGCAATTGAGAGTAAAGAAATCAAGAAATGTTTAATCAAACAGTCAGGTCACACCCTGTGATGACAATGCAATCAAGCACTTTGTGTCTTCTTTTTATTCCTATAAAACAGGACACACCACATCGAACACTGGGACCAGGCTACTCAGTGCGAGGCCTGTAACACATCATTTTTTTTTATTTTTTTTTCACTGTTAAAAGTGCGCATGCACGCCTGTGCTGCTGAAACCTAACACTGATAGAATTATAACATGTTTAGCAACATGGTGATGTGCAGTGTAATGTACTATACTTTTAAAATTAGCACGCAACAACAAGCCAAGGAAACCCTTTAGCATGTTTGAGTGCCTACACAAAGCACACGGACGTGCGTGGGCTCCTGCAAAACCCTTGTGGAATTATAAAGCATTTAATCATTGATATAGTGATATATTACATGTACAATGAAGAACACGCTAACATAACATCAGTGCATGCTACAAGGAGGACACTATATTATGTTTTTTTTTTAGTTGCTTGGTCGCTCTTTACGCGCGTGCACATTTATAAAAATGAAAGCAACACATGAAAGTTAACTTTATGTTTTGTCGTTAAAGGTGCCATATGTAATAATGCGGACAGAAATCTCGGTTAAAATTCTGTAGTCCGCTCACCTCTCCCTGACTGAGGTTGCCGGATACGCAGCTGAATCCAGCTGGATGGACTGGGCTAGTCCAAGGAACTTCAAACTTCCACTGCCTCTTACTAGGGGTTGAGGTGCTGGGACCATAACAGCTTTTTGTCAATAACAAATATCTAACTAATGCATTTTACACAGAAATTAGGCTATTTTCAGGAAGAAGTATGTCATGCCTGCGTACAATATCACAACACATGTCAATCATATGGTTATTGTCAGAACTATCAGAAAACAAAGACTAAAACCAACTACATCCAACGCTAGCAATAGTTATACTGGTGAAAATAAGTGGAGCATGCATAGCAGCCTAATGTACGCCCAAAACTAAAGAGGGGACATTTTACCAAGATATGCCTACAGGCTACACCAATGAGGAATTATTTTATCATGTGATTAGTCTGTCACCATACGTTTCACATTGCCATGATGACTAATGTTGGAACACCTTTCTTCAGCATATCAGCATATTGAGAAGGAAATAGGCACTGACACTACCCATATCCACATAAGTTTTATCTGTCAAAAATATATTTTGCCATGTCAATTCGAACACACATGGACATACAGGCTAACGGGCATATATTTCAGCCGTTGGCCTGTATGTCGATGTGTCCGTGACTGGGCTAGCATGCTAAGCATTACACTAGGAGCTAAGCACCATCACACTAAGCATTGGTTGCAGGAACATACTAGCTTTTTTTTGAGACAAGATCATAGACTGTATTGGACAACATAGTTTACATACCAAATGTCAATTTCCATTTATTACAAGTCATAAAAAAAGGTAAATGCCTGACTTACCTATCAAGGAAGAAATTAGCAAGTGTGGCGTCAGATGAAAAAATATTCTCCGCCTTCAATCGTCTCCATCTTTCAAAGGCATCCCCGATACAGATCCTGGTTTTGTTCCTGGCTCTGTCATGAATAAGTTGAGAATGGTAACTTTTAGATGCACTAAGGTCTAACATGTTTAGTAACTTTACCAGTGGCAGTAGCCAGACCAAGATGGTGGTGTGTAACTGGCAACCTGGATGTGACACACTCACATACTTTCTAATTGGTCAAACGGTGGAGGGCAGGGCATCGAAATGAAAACAATAACAATATTTCGGGGCTGTAAATCTAATTTAGAAATGAGCATATCCCCGCTGAACTACTGTTATCAGTTGTAGAGGTATTGGAAAATAACATGGTTTATTAATGCCTTTTGACATATCAGGGCCATTTAATGATGACTTGACATACAATTATTACATATGGCTCCTTTAAATAAGGACTAAAAACATCAGGTAATGTTGCACCTTTCTTATGACACAGAACAACAAGTATTGCTTGTCAAAGTTGTCCCATCAGGTGGAGGTTCCACAGCCATCTTATCCAAAACAGCTGACCGTCATTAGCACTGGCGGGAGTGTCACAAAGCCCATTTTGATGTGTCTTTTTTATTAATGTTGAGTGAAAATAGCAGCATATTTATTAGGGGTGTGGGAAAAAAATCGATTCTAATTCAAATCGCGATTCTTACGTTGTACGATTCAGTATCGATTCTAATTTTTCAAAAATCGATTTTAATTTTAATTTTAAATTTGTTATTTTAATTTAAAAACATTTTTTAAATTATTTTATTAATCAATCCAACAAAATAATACAAAGCAACACCATAACAATGCAATCCAATTCCAAAACCAAACCCGACCCAGCAACACTTAGAACAGCAATAAACAGAGCAATTGAGAGGAGACACAAACGCGACACAGAATAATCCAAAAGTAGTGAAACAAAAATGAATATTATCAACAACAGTATCAATATTAGTAACAATTTCAACATAGCAGTGATTAAAAATCCCTCATTGACATTATCATTGGACATTTATAAAAAAATAAAAAAGATGAATGTATGCACTTGCATCCCATCTCATAAGCTTGACAACACACTGTGTCCAATATTTTAACAAAGATAAAATAAGTCATATTTTTGGTTCATTTAATAGTTTAAACAAATGTTCATTATTGCAATCAGTTGATAAAACATTGTCCTTTACAATTATAAAAGCTTTTTACAAAAATCTACTACTCTGCTTGCATGTCAGCAGACTGGGGTAGATCCTGCTGAAATCCTATGTATTGAATAAATAGGGAATTGTTTTGAATCGGGAAAATATTGTTTTTGAATCGAGAATCGCATTGAATCGAAAAAATGTATTTATAATCTAATCGTGACCCCAAGAATCGATATTGAATCGAATCGTGGGACACCCAAAGATTCGCAGCTCTAATATTTATGTTCAAACATACAGTAATTCCTCTTATATTGTGTTTTAAAGGCAGTAAGGCAGTGTTGTTGAGCTTTGGAGATGACAGAGTACAACCGTGACATCATCACAAGTCTTCGTTTGTACCGTGTTTTGGAACTCTACACTTTGGCCAGCATTTGCAAAAGTCTGTGTTTTTTAAAGACAAAAGTATGCGTCTGTGTGTGGACAAGAGGCCTAAACGCAGAGACAAGTATGCCTATATTAAGTATCTGTGTTTGTGTGGACATCGCCTAAAGTGTTGGTGTTTTTTACTTGAGTCACATTGCAGTCTACATGTATATCTTATGTGTGGCTGCCATCTACTGGTTACACTTATCATTACACCATGTACCAAATAAATATGCTTCGAGGTCGGTAAGCAAAACCAGCATTATTCCATACATTAGGGGCACCGGGTTATGAGGCGCACTGTCAAGTTTTGAGAAAATGAAAGGATTTTAAGTGCGCCTTATAGTCTGAAAAATACAGACCTAAAATAAAACTTTTTTTTTTTTTTATAAAACTCTACCCAAACATTTAATGAAGTCAAATACAAATAAGACAACAAGAGAAGTATCCCACACTTGTCTTTTCTAAAGTAAATCTGTACAGCAGACATAGATCATCTACATAAGAGGTGTCAGTCGTTTTCACTGAGGGGCACATCACAGTAATGTTTGGCCCCAAAGGGCTGCTTCTTACAGTGAATACTAATATTACACACTTTTTTAAATCCATTTTATGAGTAGATTTTTTTTTAAACTAAAATATAAAAAAATATGGTAGGTTGCAATAATTTCACCTCAAAATGCAGTGTATATTACAGTAAATTGAAAAACAGTACTAATGTTTTTATGGTAAAAAAAAAAAAAAAAAGCAGCTCAGTTGCCAGAATTTTACTGTAAAATTTACATAATTTTTTTTTACTGTAAACAAAAAAATCTGCAATTTTACAGTGAAATTTTGGCACCTGAGCTGTCAGTTTGTTTGTTTTTAATTACCGCAAATCAACAAGTGTAGATTTTTCAATGTATTACTGTAAATGCCAAAACGACACCACTGTTTATTACAGTAAAAAAAAGTATATATATTATTTCATTCAGAGATAAGGGCTGTAAAAACCACAGTAAATTTCACAATTTTACCATGACCTCTATTGCTACTTTTACATTGCACAATTTGATGGGTAACTTGCTTTGAAATAATAATTATTAGTATTTATTTGTATTTTAAAAAATGGTTTGAATGTTTGATAATATATTTTTGCATAATTAGACAATATTTAGGTTAATATCATTTGCGATGACATGGAGCACATTTATTTTTTTTCCTCTCCAAAAATAGAAAGTAAGAATACATATAATAAAAACAAGTTACAGTACTTAAACGATACATATTATTTCCAGGCTTTTCAGGCCAAATAAAATAAAGTGGCAGGCCACATCTGGCTCCCGGGCCTTGAGTTTGACAAATGTGATCTACATCAACAATATGACTTGCCTGAGTGGCCAGACAGGACTGATTAAAAAATAAATAAATACAAAAACAAAAATTGATTTTAGATTTTTTATAATCGATTAAGAATCGTTTGCAAGTACGAATTGCGTTTCATTCAAAAATCAATAGTTTTTTACACCCCTAAGCGGTAACATATTGAAAAGGAAAAAAGTGGTGCCGGGACACCCCTGATTGAAATGTCAGCGCTGTCTTAAAAAGCTGACTAAAATATAAAGAACATACTTTTGGGAGATATCCACTTGCGCCATGACTGACACGGACGGTCTCGTTTTGATACGACGACACCATTTTGTGTCTACAAGTGTAGATTTTTCAGTGTATTACTTGTGGTTGAGCAAGATGGCGGCGCTTTGATGGCGGCAGCTTCTTGCAGGCGCTCTTGGAAGTGTAGACCGATTTGGCAAAAATACCCGTCAATTCAGTCAAATTCATGGCTGGCTCACAGCGTGGTCACTCCGTGATCACTTACGACCGACATACGATTCTGGATGTGGAGAGATCGGGCCATTTTGGACTGAAAGATGCGTGTACGGTGGACCTCCTCGCTAGCTTGGGAATTCTTCACGAGCTACATCCAGCAGTGGCCTTTGAAGCAGCGGGGTCCACTACCAGCGGGGACCGTCAACGAAAGAGACGTAAGCGGTGTGTTCGGAAGCAGAAGCGGGGATGCCAGGCGGGGCTAACAACAAAGCTAAAGGCTAATCCTCAAAGAAGCGCTAATAATGAGTCCGTTAAACTAGAAATAGCCAGCGCCAGGCTGGATAATCCCTGCACACATAGCAATTCTCTAAGAATAATATACAACTCATATAATGTTTTTTCTGCAGAAGTGGACATGCATTCTACTGAGGTGGCAAACTATGATGCGTTCAGTTTATCGCAGCACCAAGCAAACAATCTGAAAATTCCTGTCATATCAATTCCTAGATATGGTTGAAACTATTTAAAGTACACTACGCATAATAAACGTAACATTATTAATATTGCTACCTCGGATAATTTCAACAAAAACTCCTCAAAACAGCCCACTACCTATAATATGGGCTTTTTAAACATAAGATCATTATCTTCCAAAACGTTATTAGTTAATGAGGTCATTAGAGACAACAATCTTGACGTCGTTGGTCTAGCCGAGACCTGGCTCAAACCAGACATGTTTTTTGCGCTGGGTGAGGCGTCTCCTCCTGGCTATGCGGGAACGCATATTGCCCATCCCATTAAAAGGGGTGGGGGAGTCGCACTAATATACAACAAAAACTTTAACCTTACCTCAAACCCAAATAATAAATATAACTTGTTTAAGATGCTTACTATGAGGTTTGTCACACCGCTGCCTCTCCACCTGGCTGTTATCTACCGCCCCCCAGGGCCCTATTCGGACTTTATCAGTGAATTCTCAGAGTTCGTTGCTGATCTAGTGACGCACGCCGACAATATAATCATAATGGGAGACTTTAACATCCATATGAATACCCCATCGGACCCTCCGTGCGTGGCGCTCCAGACCATAATTGATAGCTGTGGTCTTACACAAATAATACATGAACCCACGCATCACAACGGTAATACGATAGATCTAGTGCTTGTCAGGGGTGTCACCACCTCTAAAGTTACGATACTCCCGTACACTAAAGTAATGTCCGATCATTACCTTATAAAATTCGAAGTTCTGACTCATTGTCAACAAACTAATAATAATAATAATAACTGCTACAGCAGCCGCAACATTAATGCTGCCACAACGATGACTCTTGCTGACCTACTGCCTTCGGTAATGGCACCATTCCCAAATTATGTGGGCTCGATTGATAACCTCACTAACAACTTTAACGACGCCCTGCGCGACACCATTGATAGTATAGCACCGCTAAAGCTAAAAAGGGCCCCTAAAAGGCGTACCCCATGATTTACAGAAGAAACTAAAGCCCATAAATTATCATGTAGAAAGCTGGAACGCAAATGGCGCGCGACTAAACTTGAGGTTTTCCATCAAGCATGGAGTGATAGTTTAATAACTTATAAACGCATGCTTACCTCAGCTAAAGCTAAATATTACTCAAATCTCATCCACCTCAACAAAAATGATCCTAAATTTTTGTTTAGTACAGTAGCATCGCTAACCCAACAAGGGACTCCTCCCAGTAGCTCCACCCACTCGGCAGATGACTTTATGAATTTCTTTAATAAGAAAATTGAACTCATTAGAAAAGAGATTAAAGACAACGCATCCCAGCCACAACTGGGTTCTATTAACACAAATACGACGGACACTGCCCTCCAAAATAGTTTCTCTCTCTTTGATGAAATAACATTGGAGGAATTGTTAACATATGTAAATGGGACAAAACAAACAACATGTTTACTTGACCCAATTCCTGGGAAACTTATCAAGGAGCTTTTTGTATTATTAGGTCCATCAGTGCTAAATATTATAAACTTATCACTTTCCTTTGGCACTGTTCCACTAGCATTCAAAAAAGCGGTTATTCATCCTCTACTCAAAAGACCTAACCTCGATCCTGATCTCTTGGTAAACTACCGGCCGGTGTCCCACCTTCCGTTTATCTCGAAAATCCTCGAAAAAAGTGTTGCACAGCAGCCAAATGAACACTTAGCGTCTAACAATCTCTGTGAACCTTTTCAATCCGGTTTCAGGGCAAATCACTCTACGGAGACAGCCCTCGCAAAAATGACTAATGATCTATTGCTAACGATGGATTCTGATGCGTCATCTATGTTGCTGCTTCTTGATCTTAGCGCCGCTTTCGATACTGTTGATCATAATATTTTATTAGAGCGTATCAAAACACGTATTGGTATGTCAGATTTAGCCTTGTCTTGGTTTAACTCTTATCTTACTGACAGGATGCAGTGTGTCTCCCATAACAATGTGACCTCGGACTATGTTAAGGTAACGTGCGGAGTTCCCCAGGGTTCGGTTCTTGGGCCTGCACTCTTTAGTATTTACATGCTGCCGCTAGGTGACATCATACGCAAATACGGTGTTAGCTTCCACTGTTATGCTGATGACACCCAACTCTACATGCCCCTAAAGCTGACCAACACGCCGGATTATAGTCAGCTGGAGGCGTGTCTTAATGAAATTAAACAATGGATGTCCGCTAACTTTTTGCAACTCAACGCTAAGAAAACGGAAATGCTGATTATCGGTCCTGCTCAACACCGACATCTATTTAATAATACCACCTTAACATTTGACAACCAAACAATTACACAAGGCGACTCGGTAAAGAATCTGGGTATTATCTTCGACCCAACTCTCTCGTTTGAGTCACACATTAAGAGTGTTACTAAAACGGCCTTCTTTCATCTCCGTAATATCGCTAATATTTGTTCCATTTTGTCCACAAGCGACGCTGAGATCATTATTCATGCGTTTGTTACATCTCGTCTTGATTACTGTAACATATTATTTTCGGGTCTCCCTATGTCTAGCATTAAAAGATTAAAGTTGGTGCAAAATGCGGCTGCTAGACTTTTGACAAAAACAAGAAAGTTTGATCATATTACGCCTATACTGGCTCACCTGCACTGCCTTCCTGTGCACCTAAGATGTAACTTTAAAGTTTTACTACTTACGTATAATATACTACACGGTCTAGCTCCTGCCTATCTTGCCGATTGTATTGTACCGTATGTCCCGGCAAGAAATCTGCGTTCAAAGAACTCCGGCTTATTAGTGATTCCCAGAGCCCAAAAAAAGTCTGCGGGCTATAGAGCGTTTTCTATTCGGGCTCCAATACTATGGAATGCCCTCTCGGTAAACGTTAGAGATGCTACCTCAGTAGAAGCATTTAAGTCCCATCTTAAAACTCATTTGTATACTCTAGCCTTTAAATAGGCTCCCTTTTTAGACCAGTTGATCTGCCGTTTCTTTTCTTTTCTTTTCTCCTCTGCTCCCCTCTCCCTTGTGGAAGGGGAGTTGCACAGGTCCGGTGGCCACGGATGAAGTGCTGGTTGTCCAGAGTCCGGACCCGGGGTGGACCGCTAGCCTGTGCATCGGTTGGGGACATCTCTACGGTGCTGACCCGTCTCCGCTCGGGATGGTCTCCTGCTGGCCCCACTATGGACTGGACTTTCGCTGATGTGTTGGATCCGCTGTGGACTGGACTTTCACAATATTATGTCAGACCCACTCGGCATCCATTGCTTTCGGTCTCCCCTAGAGGGGGGGGGGGGGTGTTACCCACATATGCGGTCCTCTCCAAGGTTTCTCATAGTCATTCACATTGACGTCCCACTGGGGTGAGTTTTTCCTTGCCCGTATGTGGGCTCTGTACCGAGGATGTCGTTTTGGCTTGTGCAGCCCTTTGAGACACTTGTGATTTAGGGCTATATAAATAAACATTGATTGATTGATTGATTGATTGATACTGTAAATGCCAAAACGACACCACTGTTTATTATAGTAAAAAAGTACTTTATTTTCATTCAGAGATAAAGGCTGTAAAAACCACAGTAAATTTCACAATTTTACCATTACATCTATTGCTACTTTTACATTGCACAATTTGATGGGTAACTTGCTTCGAAATCATTATTATTAGTATTTATTTATATTTTAAAAAATGGTTGGAATGTTTGATAATATATTTTTGTATAATTAGACAATATTTAGGTTAACATCATTTGAGATGACATGGAGTATATATATTTTTTCTCTCCCAAAAATAGAAAGTAAGAATACATTTAATAAAAAAAGTCACAGTACTTTATTGATACATATTATTTCCAGGCTTTTCAGGGTCAAACTCAAGGCCCCCGGGCCTTGAGTTTGACACCTGTGATCTACATCAACTATATGTCTTGCCTGAGTGGTCGGACAGGACTGGATAAAATAATCGATTTTAGATTTGTTTTTAATCGATTAAGAATCGTTACACTCGTTTCTTTTTTTTAATTTATTTTTATTTTTATTTTGTCCTGTCCAGCTTCTCAGGCAAATCATATAGTTGATGTAGATGCCCATATCGGCTGTTCAGGTTTACTTTACAAAAGAGAAATGTAGGATACTTCTCTTGTTGCCTTAATTGTATTTGACTTCATTAAATGTTTGGGTAGAGTTTTATTTTAAAAAATCAGTTTTATTTTAGGTCTGTATTTAGGCCGGAGCAGGAGGGGATAGAAAGAGAAAAAAAGCTTTTCTCGTTTCCGAGCTGCCATCTTATCGTGGTAGAGGAGTTTGCGTGTCCCAATGATCCTAGGAGCTATGTTGTCCGGGGGCTTCTATGCCCCCTAGTAGGGTCTCCCAAGACAAACAGGCCTAAGGTGGGGGATCAGACAAAGAGCAGCTCAAAGACCTTTATGAAAAGTACAAATCGAGGACCTAGATTTCCCTCGCCCGGACGTGGATCACCGGGGCTCCCCTCTGGAGCCAGGCCCAGAGGTGGGGCATGATGGCGAGCGCCTGGTGGCCAGGTCTGTCTCCATGGGGCCCGGCCGAAGAGGCAACGTGGGTCCCCCCTCCAATGGGCTCACCACTCATGGGAGGGGTCATAGAGGTCGGGTGCAGTGTGAGCTGGGCGGAAGCTGAAGGCAGGGCACTTGGCGATCCGATCCTCTGCTACATAAGCTAGCTCTTGGGACGTGGAACGTCACCTCGCTGAGAGGGGAGGAGCCTGAGCTGGTGCGCGAGGTGGAGAAGTTCTGGCTAGATATAGTTGGACTCACTTTGACGCACAACAAGGGCTCTGGAACTTGTTCTCTCGAGAGAGGCTGGACTCTGGCGTTGCAGGCAATGAGAGGCGACGGGCTGGGTGGCAATTCTTGCTGCCCCCAGGTTCAAAGCCTGAACGTTGGACTTTAACCCAGTAGACGAGAGGGTAGCTTTCCTCCGCCTTCGGGTTGGGGAGACGGGTCCTGATTGTTGTTTGTGCTTAACGCACCAAACAGCAGCTCAGAGTACCCACTCTTTTTGGATTCCCTTGAAGGAGTACTGGAGAGTGCTCCCTCAGATGATTCCCTTGTTCTGCTGGGGGACTTCAATGCTCATGTTGGCAACGACAGTGCAACCTGGAGAGGCGTGATTGGGAAGAATGGCCTCCCGTATCTGAACCCAAGTGGTGCTTTGTTATTGGACTTTTGTTCTTGTCACGGATTGTCTATAACAAACACAATGTTCAAACATAAGGGTGTCCATATGTGCACTTGGCACCAGGACACCCTCTGGCGCAGTTCCATGATCGACTTTGTAGTTGTGTCATCGGATCTGCGGCCTCATGTTTTGGACACTTGGGTGAAGAGAGGGGCAGAGCTTTCTACCGATCACCACCTGGTGGTGAGCTGGCTCCGATGGGGGGGAGGATGCTGGACAGACCTGGCAGGCCCACACGCATTGTGAGGCTCTGCTGGGAACGCCTAGCAGAGTCTCCTGTCAGAGAGAGTTTCAATTCCCACCTCCGGAAGAACTTTGAACATGTCACAGGCCAAGCGAAGTGCGGCTTCAGCGGTCGCGGAGGCAAAAACTCGGACATGGGAGGAGTTTGGGGAAGCCATGGAAAAAAACTTTCGGACGGCTTCGAAGCGATTCTGGACCACCATCCGCCACTTCGGGGGGGGAGGCAGTGCACTGTCAACACCGTGTATGGTGAGGATGGTGTTCTGCTGACCTCAACTGCGGCTGTTGATGATCGGTGGAGGGAATACTTCGAAGACCTCCTCAATCCCACCAACACGTTTTCCTATGAGGAAGCAGTGCATGTGGAATCTGTGGTGGGCTCTCCTATTTCTGGAGCTGAGGTTGCCGAGGTAGTTAAAAAGCTCCTCAGTGGCAAGGCCCCGGGGGTGGAAGAGATCCGCCCGGAGTTCCTTAAGGCTCTGGATGCTGTGGAGCTGTCTTGGTTGACAAGACTCTGCAATATCGCGTGGACATCGGGGGCGGTACCTCTGGATTGGCAGACCGGGGTGGTGGTTCCTCTCTTTAAGAAGGAGAACCGGAGGGTCTGTTCCAACTATCGTGGGATCACACTCCTCAGCCTTCCCGGTAAGGTCTATTCAGGTGTACTGGAGAGGAGGCTACACCGGATAGTCGAACCTCAGATCCAGGAGGAACAGTGTGGTTTTTTTCCTGGTCGTGGAATGGTATGATGAGTGACAGAGCTTGGTCCGTATTGCCGGCAGTAAGTCGGACCCGTTTCCAATGAGGGTTGGACTCTGCCAAGGCTGCCCTTTGTCACCGATTCTGTTCATAACTTTTATGGACATAATTTCTAGGCGCAGTCAAGGCGTTGAGGGGATCCGGTTTGGTGGCTGCAGGATTAGGTCTCTGCTTTTTGCAGATGATGTGGTCCTGATGGATTCAACTGGCCAAGATCTTCAGCTCTCACTGGATTGGTTCGCAGCTGAGTGTGAAGCGACTGGGATGAATATCAGCACCTCCAAGTCCGAGTCCATAGTTCTCGCCCGGGAAAGGGTGGGGTGCCATCTCCAGGTTGGGGAGGAGATCTTGCCCCAAGTGGAGGAGTTCAAGTACCTAGAAGTCATGTTCACAAGTGAGGGAAGAGTGGATCGTGAGATCGACAGGCGGATCGGTGCGGCGTCTTCAGTAATGTGGACGTTGTATAGATCGGTTGTAGTGAAGAAGGAGCTGAGCCGGAAGGCAAAGCTCTCAATTTACCGGTCAATCTACATTCCCATCCTCACCTATGGTCATGAGCTTTGGGTTGCTGCCCACTGCTCCCCTCACCTCCCAGGTGGTGAGCAAGGGGATGGGTCAAATGCAGAGGACAAATTTCACCACACTTAGTGTGTGTGACAATCATTGGTACTTTAACTTTAACTTTAACTTTATGACCGAAAGGACAAGATCACGTACAAGCGGCCAAAATGAGTTTTCTCCGCCGGGTGGCGGGGCTCTCCCTTAGAGATAGGGTGAGGAGCTCTGTCATCCGGGAGGACCTCAGAGTAAAGCCGCTGTTCCTCCACATTGAGAGCAGCCAGATGAGGTGGTTCGGGCATCTGCTCAGGATGCCACCCGAACGCCTCCCTGGGGAGGTGTTTAGGGCACGTCCGACCGGCCGGAGGCCACGGGGAAGACCTAGGACACGTTGGGAAAACTATGTCTACCGGCTGGCCTGGGGAAGCCTCGGGATCCCCCGGGAGGAGCTGGACGAAGTGGCTGGGGAGAGGGAAGTCTGGGCTTTTATGCTTAGGCTGCTGCCCCTGTGACCCGACCTCGGATAAGCGGAGGAAAATGTATGGATGGATGGAAGAATCGTTACAAGTACGAATTGCGTTTCATTCAAAAATCGTTAGTTTTTTACACCCCTAAGCGGTAATGTATTGAAAGGGAAAAAAGTGGTGCCGGGACACCCCTAATTGAAATGTCGGTTATGTCTTAAAAAGCTGACTAGAATATAAAGAACATACTTTTGGGAGATATCCACTGGCGCCATGACTGACACGGACGGTCTCGTTTTGATACGAAGACACCCTTTTGTGTGTTTGTTTCTGTGGCCATTCCTGAATGTCCCAATGCAAAGCGGCGCCAAGTGACTGCCTCCGTTGAAGAGTTGCCGCACAATCCTGAACATCAAGGCTCCGCATCCTTTCCTCCCACTTGCAGAGAATCCAAATAGGGGGGAATTGTCAAAGATGCAAGACAAAGACTGAGACTCGAAAGGAATTCACATGAGACCTTTTTGTGTGTGACTGTGCGCTGACAAGCAAACAAACCTACACGTAGGAATCCACACGCAGTGGACTTTGTATCCTACCCACAATGCAGTAAACGCCCTGAATCTCCTCAGAAGTGATCACGGCCCCATTTTCCCCGCACTCATGCACATTTAAATCCATTTAAGCAGCGCGGGAGGGTCACTTGCACTCCATCTCGCGGCCCTTAAAAGCACATATACTCAGTGTCCATCAATCTCAATCTGCGGCGCTGAGATGTCACGCGTGATGTGACGGCTGCCTCGTCAGTGCTACCAGGCCTAAGGAGAGCCAGTATCCTTCGCTTTGCCTGTGACTTTGCTGGTGATTGATTGCATATATTTTCCCTGACAGCCAATATTCTGCGGGACTCCCCGCCTCCCCCCCCCTTACCCGGCCTATTTCGTCGGATGCTCACCATTGCAGGAGAGGAGGCTTTAATATTTTCACCTTCTCAAAGTCGAGCTGATTCACCGCAAAAGCACACACGCATGTGAACTATCACAGGGATGCTGTATCGTCGACATTTGCAAACATGTATTCTGCCGTGACCCCCGCCTGCAATGTGAGGCTCTGCATACATTACGCATATCCGTGTGGCTAAAATAGGAAGGGGTGAAAAGCGCAGGAGGAGTTTACAGTTTACAAGGTTATAAAAACGGATCATTATTTGCAGCTTTTAGACGGAAGCGAGTTTGTTTATCAGGACAAGCAGCCCACGGGACTGAGACAACAGCTGGTAAGGAGCGTTTGTCATTTGAGTTGAGCTGCAGGATAGTGTGTGTGTGTGTGTGTGTGCGTGTAGTCGCGCCATCACAAACACACTCTTGTTAAGCTTTGTCATCAAACCATCCATTGTTTAAGCACTCAAGCATTGTTAGCACAATTAGCACGTTTAATTTAGTGTTATTAGTTGTTTTTTTGTTTTTTGTCCTGTCCAGCTTCTCAGGCAAATCATATAGTTGATGCCCATATCGTCTGTACACATTTACTTTACAAAAGATAAGTGTGGAATGCTTCTCTTGTTGCCTTATTTGTATTTGACTTTATTAAATGTTTTTATGTTATCATTTGGTGCAGCCAGGCCGGAGCAGAAGGGGATGGAAAGAGAAAAACAAGGAAGACAGAGGGGGAAATTGTGGGAACAAGAGGGGGATAAGACAGAGAGACAAAAACAACAACAGCAAACACAACAATAACAACAACAACAACAACAACAATAGAGCAACATCAGCAACTATGATAGTTACGTTAGTGTTATTAGTTTTAGCCACTGTGAAAACCGGAACACTTTTGCATGGAAAAGTAATACGACATTTTTAGCATACAAAAAAAAGGGTAATTCAGAAAAATATTAAGCCCAAAAAACACAGATTCTCATGGAAAATGGAAATAAAACAAAAACGGTCACCGTGCATTATTACACTTTATTGAAAGCAATGTTGTTATATTTCAACATAAGGGGCCTGATTTACTCAATTCCAAAACACCACGTGCTAAACAGCGTGTATTATTGCTGGGATGTTACTGACGTCACAACTGTTCTCAACGGGTACTAGGCACCATTTAGCCTTTCTCCAAGTAAAAAATGCCCTTTGCTTGTGCTGTTTTTGGCAGTACGAATCCTTCAAGCCGCTAAAAAAGGATAAACGTTTCTTCCAAGTTCCAGGAGAGGTAATCAAAAAGGGAGGAAGAGTCCAAGATTTAACGAAACGACAAAAAAAGCATGGAGATCACACTCCAGTCCAAGGGAGCAAAGTCGAAGAATGCACGAGTTTGCAGTGATCACTTTGTTAAAGATTTGTTTGATATACTTTTAACGTTTATTATTTCCCACTTAAGTATTATCTTGATATTATTTGTATTTCGTAAATATGTTTGCTATGAGTGTTTTCGTAAAGCACCAACTCGGCGAGTCTAAATAGAATAAATCAAATGTGGGCAAAACATCAAAGCGTTAAGTTTTTACCAAAGGCAGCAATCATAAATGAATCTTTCAGCACATACACAATGTTGACATCTACAGTTATATGTTGATAAACAATCATAAATGAATCTTTCAGCACATACACAATGTTGACATCTACAGTTATATGTTGATAAACAATCATAAATTAATCTTTCAGCACATACACAATGTTGACATCTACAGTTATATGTTGATAAAAAATCATAAGTTAATCTTTCAGCACATACACAATGTTGACATCTACAGTTATATGTTGATAAACAATCATAAATGAATCTTTCAGCATGTACACAATGTTGACATCTATAAATATATGTTGATAAATAATCATAAATTATCTTTCAGCACGTACACAATGTTGACATCTATAGTTATATGTTGGTAAACAATCATACATTAATCTTTGAGCACATACACAATATTGACATCTATAATAATATGTTGATAAACAACCATTAATTAATCTTTCAGCACATACACAATGTTGACATCTATAGTTATATTTTTTAATAAATAATCATAAATGAATCTTTCAGCACATACACAATATTGACATATATAGTTATATTTTGATCAACAATCATAAATTAATCTTTAAGCACAAACATAATATTGACATTTATAGTTATATGTTGATAAACAATCATAAATGAATCTTTCAGCACATACACAATGTTGATATCTATAGTCATGTTGATAAAAAATCATAAATGAATCTTTCAGCACATACACACTGTTGACATCTATAATTATATTTAGATCAACAATCATTAATGAATCTTTCAGCACATACAAAATGTTGACATCTATAGTTATATTTTGATAAACAATCATAAATTAATCTTTTAGCACATACACAATGTTGACATCTATAGTTATATTTTTTAATAAATAATCATAAATGAATCTTTCAGCATGTACACAATGTTGACATCTATAAATATATGTTGATAAATAATCATAAATTAATCTTTCAGCACGTACACAATGTTGACATCTATAGTTATATGTTGGTAAACAATCATACATTAATCTTTGAGCACATACACAATATTGACATCTATAGTTATATGTTAATAAACAATCATAAATGAATCTTTCAGCACATACACTATGTTGACATCTATATTTATATTTTGATCAACAATCATAAATGAATCTTTCAGCACATACACAATGTTGGCATCTATAGTTATATTCCGATCAACAATCTTAAATGAATCTTTCAGCACATACACAATGTTGACATTTATAGTTATATTTTGATAAACAATCATAAATGAATCTTTTAGCAGTTACACAATGTTGACATCTATAGTTATATTTTGATAAACACTCATGAATGAATCTTTCAGCACATACAAAATGTTGATATCTATAGTTATTTTTTGTTAAACAATCATAAATTCATCTTTCAGCACATACACAATGTTGACATCTATAGTTATATTTTTTAATAAATAATCATAAATGAATCTTTCAGCACATACACAATATTGACATATATAGTTATATTTTGATCAACAATCATAAATTAATCTTTCAGCACAAACATAATATTGACATTTATAGTTATATGTTGATAAACAATCATAAATGAATCTTTCAGCACATACACAATGTTGATATCTATAGTTATGTTGATAAAAAAATCATAAATGAATCTTTCAGCACATACACAATGTTGATATCTATAGTTATGTTGATAAAAAAATCATAAATTAATCTTTCAACACATACACACGGTTGACATCTATAATTATATTTAGATCAACAATCATTAATGAATCTTTCAGCACATACAAAATGTTGACATCTATAGTTATATTTTGATAAACAATCATACATTAATCTTTTAGCACATACACAATGTTGACATCTATAGTTATATTTTGATAAACAATCATAAATTAATCTTTTAGCACATACACAATGTTGAATTATATAGTTATATTTTAATAAACAATCATAAATGAATCTTTCAGCACATACACAATGTTGACATATATAGTTATATTTTGATCAACAATCATAAATGAATCTTTCAACACATACACAATATTGACATCTATAGTTATATGTTGATCAACAATCATAAATGAATCTTTCAGCACATACATAATGTTGACATATATAGTTATATTTTGATCAACAATCATAAATGAATCTTTCAGCACATACACAATGTTGACATCTAGTTAGATTTCGATCAACAATCATAAATGAATCTTTCAGCACATACACAATGTTGACATCTATAGTTATATGTTGATCAACAATCATAAATGAATCTTTCAGCACATTCACAATGTTGACATATATAGTTATATTTTGATGAAAAATCATAAATTAATCTTTTAGCACATACACAATGTTGACATCTACAGTTATATTTTGATAATCATAAATTAATCTTTCAGCACATACACACTGTTGACATCTATAGTTATGTGTTGATAAACAATCATAAATGAATCTTTCAGCACATACATGTTGACATCTATATTTATATTTTGATCAACAATCATAAATGAATCTTTCAGCACATACACAATGTTGACATCTATAGTTATATGTTTATAAACAATCATAAATTAATCTTTCAGCACATACACAATGTTGACATCTATAGTTATATGTTGATCAACAATCATAAATTAATCTTTCAGCACATACACAATGTTGACATCTATAGTTTTATTTTGATAAACAATCATAAATGAATCGTTTAGCACATACACAATGTTGACATATATAGTTATATTTTGATGGAGAATCATAATGTAATCTTTTAGCACATACACAATGTTGACATCTACAGTTTTATTTTGACAATCATAAATTAATCGTTCAGCACATACACAATGTTGACATTTATAGTTATATTTTGGCTTTGTGACTCTCGCGAAGGACAATGCGGTGAAGACACAACAAACTCCCTTCTTGTCTCTCATGGACACCTGTTGTTGTTGTAGTTCACTTGGACTGGCTGGCGGCTGCAAAAACAACAAGGTCGCGGAATAGAGACACTGCAGGCTTATACACACACACATATGCATCCATGAAAAATATACGCCACACACACATACATACCCCACACGAATCCCTTTGGGGTGATTGACGGCTGGGCAGCGCTTAGATAGCAGTGGCCTGCCTCCTGTTGCAAGTCTCCTGTTGTATGTTGTAGTATGTATATGTGCTTTGCTATGGAATATTTCCCCACTTCGGAGCCCAGTCTGAGATTGTATATTTTTAGTCATCTTCCCCCAGCGTCTACCTTTTTTCCCCATCTTTTACGGGGCGCCTTGTGGCGACCCATCAGCGTTTTTCTTCTGTAACCCTGTACACTGTTTGTTTGTTTCATCCTGAACGGGTTTGTGCTGAAAACAAAGTTTTGTTGTACTTGTGCAATGACAATAAAGATTATACCTAATGTCTTTTTTCCCCACAATTTCTACCCTCAGTTCTTTTGAATACCATCTCGTCCTTGCATCGGTTTTCCCCTTGACCCCCAGCCCTGCTGTAGAAACAATCCTGCAGCGGTTAATTGCACCATGCACATATTGTATGTCCTGTGCAGGGACAGATCTCACCCAGATGGTGGAACAAGGCGAAACAAAAGAGACATGGTTGTATAACGGTCTATATTTAGCTTAGGCTCGACATACGGGGGTAAAAAAACACACAAATAAATGATCCCTCTTCCTTAGGAGTGCCTTGTTGCAGATATTTTTAATCGAGCACACTTATCTTCCTACAAGGCTGCGGATACACACCCTTTTTCCTCACGTGTTCCCCACTCGTGCTGGGAAAAGGCAGAATTGTGCGACTGCTGACTCTGACCTGATGCCACTCTGCTGCCAGGCTCTAGATCCTGCTCCTGCTGCCTCGCCCAGACAGGCGGTGGGCCTTGGGGGGTACAGGGGATGAGTTCAGTGAGCTGTTAAAGAGAACTCTGGCATGTCCTTTTGTCGGCCACACACACACACACACACATTTCCACACACCTCTTTTCTTTTGGCATTGCAGATAAAGCATTATCAGCTGGCTGTCCATACCTCCAACTTTGCTATGCCAGCGTCGCACTCTATTTGCTGTGGAGTTCCTTTGAACATCAGATGTGAGTCATGCAGATCTTACAATATGTCATGTCCAATTTGTTGTTGCCTTTTAAAATACAAGGAACAACATTTGGGAGCGGACCACAGATTTTCTTTCCAATCCGATACAGAGTAAAATTAATGCTGGTATTGGTGATACCTTTGGATGGGGATCGAAAACCCTTGTATCAATCCCGCGGAACTGATACGCCGGATATTCTCTTATCGATGCTTCCCGGGTGACGTCAGATCTTAAGTTGGCAGTGCCCGGTTGAAACAAACGCTAAAATTTTACGAGAAAATATTGCGATTTGTAATAATCATAAGGCTGCTATTTCATCAAGAGGAGGACATACCAGTAATATGCTGAAACATTTGTGCAATAGTTATAAATGAAAGTTGCGTTTTTAACACTAGCCCGTCATCTGAATACAACAGGTACTAACTAACACCACCTAGCACAGAACTGGGCAAAATAAGGCCTGCGGGCCACAGGCGGCCCATGAAGATTTTCAATCCGGCCCGCCGGACGTTCTACATCATTCTTTTAGACCTTTAACATCAAAACTGTAGTCACCTTTATGATGTGCAGTGATGTTTTTAAATGACTGTAAGTCTTGAACTATATAAAGTATTTCAATAGTTGAAATCTGCACTTTTGAGTGTTATAGGAGTTATTACGGTAATCATGGTCACAGCAGCTCAGACCAGGAAGAAAGCAGAGTGGGCGGGGTTTGTTTTCAGAGCAGCCAGCCCCAAACACATGTGTCAGGAACAGATGCGGAAGCAAATTTTTACAACACATTTCTGCATAAAATGGATAATATATCATATTGTAGGTGTTTATTACACTTTGCATTCATATTTTGCTGTTTGTCACAATTTTTTTTTGATCGAGGAGCTGGTCTGAGAAGTAAAATATGTTTGATTGATTGATTGAAACTTTTATTAGTAGATTGCACAGTGAAGTACATATTCTATACAATTGACCACTAAATGGTAACACCCCAATAAGTTTTTCAACTTGTTTAAGTCGGGGTCCACTTAAATTGATTCATGATACAGATATATACTATTTTCATAATACAGTCATCACACAAGATAATCATAAGAGTATATACAATGAATTATTTACATTATTTACAATCCGGGGTGTGGGATATGGAGGGGGGGGGAGGGGTGGGGTTTAGGATTGGTTGGTATCAACACTTCAGTCATCAACAATTGCATCATCAGAGAAATGGACATTGGAACAGTGTAGGACTGACTTGGTAGGATATGTACAGCAGGTAGTGGACACAGAGAGAGAGATACGGAAAAGTATAAGAAAAAGTGTCTACATTTGATTGTTTACATTTGATTATTTACATTTGATTATTTACAATCCGAAAAGGTATGATGTGGAAGGGAGGGTGTTAGTTTAGGGTTGAAGTTGCCTGGAGGTGTTGTTTTAGTGTGGTTTTGAAGGAGGATAGAGATGCCCTTTCTTTTACACCTGTTGGGAGTGCATTCCACATTGATGTGGCATAGAAAGAGAATGAGTTAAGACCTTTGTTAGATCAGAATCTGGGTTTAACGTGGTTAGTGGAGCTCCCTCTGGTGTTTTGGTTATGGCGGTCATTAAGGTTAAGGAAGTAGTTTGACATGTACTTCGGTATCAGGGAGATGTAGCGGATTTTATAGACTAGGCTCAGTGCAAGTTGTTTTACTCTGTCCTCCACCCTGAGCCAGCCCACTTTAGAGAAGTGGTTTGGGGTGAGGTGTGATCTGGGCTGGAGGTCTAAAAGTAACCTGACTAGATTGTTCTGGGATGTTTGGAGTTTAGATTTGAGAGTTTTGGAGGTGCTAGGGTACCAGGAGGTGCATGCATAATCGAAAAAGGGTTGAACGAGAGTTCCCACCAGAATCTTCATGGTTCTTTTGTTGACCAGAGAGGAAATTCTATAAAGAAATCTAGTTCGTTGGTTGACCTTTTTGATTACCTTGGTTGCCATTATATCACAGGAAAGATTAGCCTATAGAATGGAACCTAGGTAGGTGACCTCATCTTTCCTGGTGATAACAATGTCACCCACTTTTATAGTGAAGTCATTGACTTTCTTAAGGTTGATGTGGGACCCAAATAGGATGGATTGCGTTTTACCCAAGTGTATGGATAGCTTGTTGTCAGCGAGCCAGGTGCAAATTCTACAGAGTTCAGCACTGAGGATTTTCTCCACCCGTGACTTGTCCCTGTCTGATAACAGCAAGGCCGAGTCATCCGCAAACAAAAACAATTCACAGTCGCATGCTGATGACATGTTGTTTATGTCATGATCCGTGGTACGGATCATGTTTTTGTGTTTTCTGTTAGTTTTGGACTTCTTGTGTTATTGCTTGTGCACCTGTGAGTTTGTTTGGTCACCATGGTTACTTGATTTTCACCTGCCCTGCACGCGCACCTGTTACTCATCAGAGACTCTATTTAGTTCTGCCTTTTCCGGTCACTCGGTGTGGAGTCATTGTTTTTGCGTCACACCTTTGACTAAGTAAGTTTTTGATTATGCCATGTCCTAGTCCATGCTAAGAAATTAGCTTCATGTGTTTTAGGCACGCTTGCCTTTTTTGTTGTTTTGCCTGCATTTTGGTAGTTTGGATTATTTATGTTTAATAAACCAAAGCCCACCTTCACGCTGTCGTCCGGAGCCGTCCATTGTTGCGTTGAGAGAACGAACCGCAGCAAACTGCACCCCTTATGTGACAGAATGACTCCACCATGGCAATGTTCTCTCGCACCTGGCCACACGGAGATTGAGACGTGCTGGCGAAAGCGGAAGCCAGCCAGAAAGGCTTTGTTTCGCCATCAGGGTGCGTCATTCCCCCAAACTCCTCCTCCGGACAGCAATACTCCATGGGCAACCCAGTCTTCTTCGCCGCCATTGTTTGGTAATCCCATCACACATTTTGCTAAGCAATTCTTAGCGGGTCTCCAGCTGTCAGTCAGCTGGAGACCCGCATAGATGACGTCATCCCGCCCACTGTGGATGACGTCAGAGACGAAGATTTTTTTTTAAATCTTCTAACTCGTTCTGTCAGCAACCTCCTAAAGACTTTAATTCTAAAATTAAACATTATCAGGACATTCTTTTGAAATTTAGATGTCAGCCACAGTCTCCTTCTGAGTGCCAAGCTCCTCCCCCTAGGACTCTAGCCCCGCCCACGTCATTGACCTTTTCCTCTCGTCCTCCTACACGAGCTCAGGAGGGGGATGGGAAAATACATTTCGGACAATTTAGAGGGGAGGATTTTGCCCCCCTCCTGACCTACCGCCACCCACCCTTAAAGACTATTCCGGAGCGCGTCTGGTATCTGCCCCTTGAGGGGGGGCTGGGGCCGGGGGCTGTGCTGGTGGGGTGGCTCAGCTGCGCCCAACCAGGCAGCAACCTCCATCCCGGCCGCCACCACCAGTCTTTCGGCATGCCAGGCCGCGACCCCCAGCTAGACCGCCTCCGCCATGCTCATGGCCACCATCATCTCCGGTGGGCTTGCAAACGCCACCATCTCCTGTACCTGCACCACGCCAGACTCCTGTACCTGTACCTGCATCACGCCAGATGCCTGTACCTGTACCTGCACCACGCCAGACGCCTGTGCCTGCACCACGCCAGACGCCTGTGCCTGCACCTCGCCAGACGTCAGTGCCTGCACCTCGCCAGACGCCTGTGCCTGCACCACGCCAGACGCCTGTGCCTGCACCACGCCAGACGCCTGTGCCTGCTCCTCGCCAGACGCCTGTGCCTGCTCTTCGCCAGACGCCTGTGCCTGCACCGCGCCAGACGCCTGTGCCTGCACCGAGCCAGACGCCTGTGCCTGCTCCTCGCCAGACGCCTGTGCCTGCTCCTCGCCAGACGCCTGTGCCTGCTCCTCGCCAGACGCCGGTGCCTGCTCCTCGCCAAGCTTCGTCGCCTGCTGCCACGCCTGACTCGCCGCCGGTGCCTGCTGCCACGCCTGACTCGCCGCCGGTGCCTGCTGCCACGCCTGTCTCGTCCACTGCGGCATCCACGCCTGCCTTGTCCGCTGCTTCCAAGCCTGCCATGACGGCGCCGACGCGCCCACCTCCCTAAGACCACGGATGTGGCCGCTCCCTGGTCGACCGCCTCGCCAAGTGCGCCCACCTCCCCGTCGGCCACGAATGTGGCCATTCCCTGGTCGCCCGCCTCGCTTGCTGCAGCGGCGTTCCACTCGCCGCCGCCACTTGACTTGGCCTCGGTGGATTCGGGGACACTTGGCCTGGCGACCCACCTCCAAGTCCTCCCTCCGCCCGCCCGTGACTTTTGACCCTGCTTGTTGTTTGTTTTTGTTTTCATATGGACATCTGGTATCTGTCCTTGAGGAGGGGGTTCTGTCATGATCCGTGGTCCGGATCATGTTTTTGTGTCTTCTGTTAGTTTTGGACTGCTTGTGTTATTGCTTGTGCACCTGTGAGTTTGTTTGGTCACCATGGTTACTTGATTTTCACCTGCCCTGCACGCGCACCTGTTACTCATCAGAGACTCTATTTAGTTCTGCCTTTTCCGGTCACTCGGGTTGGAGTCATTGTTTTTGCGTCACACCTTTGACTAAGTAAGTTTTTGATTATGCCATGTCCTAGTCCATGCTAAGAAATTAGCTTCATGTGTTTTAGGCACGCTTGCCTTTTTTGTTGTTTTGCCTGCATTTTGGTAGTTTGGATTATTTACGTTTAGTAAACCAAAGCCTACCTTCACGCTGTCGTCCGGAGCCGTCCATTGTTGCGTTGAGAGAACGAACCGCAGCAAACTGCACCCACTATGTGACAGATTATGTATATTAGGAACAGTAAAGGCTCTAATATACTGCCTTGGGGGACTCCACAGCTTACTGAGAGGGGGGGTGACACGGTGCCGTTCACCTCTACCACCTGTTTCCTCCCCTCCAAGTAGGATTGCATCCAGCTTGATGAGGTTTTATCAAATCCGATTGCTCTGAGCTTATCTAACAGTATAACGTGGTTAACGGTGTCAAAGGCCTTCTGAAGCCCAGCATGACCATGCCGCAGTATTTGCCCGTGTCCACCTCATGTTTGATGTGGTCGGTCAGATAGAGAAGGCATTTGTCAGTGGAGTGGTTAGTTCTGAAGCCGAATTGGAATTTGTACATGAGTTTATTAGTGGCAAGGTAACTATCGACCTGTTCATAAACTATTTTCTCCATTACTTTCGAAATGGAACTGAGAATAGAAACAGGTCGGTAGTTGCCAGGTTCTAATTTGCTTCCTTTTTTAAAGGGGGGAGTTACTCTTGCTATTTTGAAATATTTTGGTACTTTGCCTTGAGTAATTGATAGGTTTATTATGTGCGTGATGATTGGGGCAATGGTGGAGGCAGAGTCCCTGAGGAATCTGGAGGGGATATTATCAAGGCCGTTGGCCTTGTTTGGGTGGAACGCGCTAAATTTTTTAAACACCTCGTCAGCTGAGACCGTTTCTAATTTGAAATTGTTGTTGGATACTCCTAGCTTTCTGTAGAAGGCTTTAATGTGTTCTACACCAAAGCGACCAGAGTGGTGGGACAGCTTGTTGACTAGAGTTGTGGCTATGCTGGTGAAAAAGGTGTTAAGTCTGCTTGTGCAGCCCTTTGAGACACTCGTGATTTAGGGCTATATAAGTAAACTTTGATTGATTGATTGATTGATATGTTAATATTCAGTGTTTTGTTTATAGTTAATATTGTACATCTCACTTTCTTTATTTCCATGTACATTTTGGGTGTCCCATTCAGTAAAAAACTGTAAAATGTAATTCCGTTTTTTTGAGGTGGTCTGTCATAAATTTTTTCGAATTCTATCAGACAATGTGACTTTTGGTATTAGTATTCCTAAATAAAAGAGACCCAAACACACATACTGTACAGCAGATTTTTGCAGCTATATGTGTGCATATCATTTATACACACATAGACATTGCCGCCCCCCCAGACACATTTTTTCTCTCAGTGTGGCCCCGAGTAAAAATATTTGCCCAGCTTTGGCCTAACATGTTTGCACTATTATTTGTTCAATTAAAATGAATGCCTTCTAATTTAGATGAGCATGACGAGAGACAGATTCTGACTGACTCCGAGCAGTGACTAAGTTTGTGGTTTATTTGCCATAGTGGACGCTTCTGATTTTCAGTAGGTGACTGTTTAATAGTAGGCAGAGAAAATGTGCATGTTTTCCTCCCGCCAGATTTTCACATGAATAGAAATGAATTAAAATCTATTTAATCCATCCCAACATTCAGCATCTTCTTCATATTTTCATGGATTAATGTCTGCTGTCTGGACGTTTTTTTTGGCGCAAAGGCTGCATTGTATATTTTCAAAAAACATATTTATCAAGAAAAAAAAAATGTATGAAAAGAGATAAAACAATTGAACATTTTAAACTAAAAAATAAAAACCTATAACAAAAAGTTTTTCTGTTTAAATATATGTTTTTTAGCAATTCCTTCTTTTTGTCATTTTGTCCACCAAACTTTTTATGTTATGCGTAGATGCACACAGGTGAGCTTTGTTGATGGTATTGACTTGTTGGAGTGCTAATCAGGCATATTTGGTCAATGCATGACTGCAAACTAATCAAGGCTAACATGCTATTTAGAGGCCTACTGAAATTAATTGTTTTTATTTAAACGGGGATAGCAGATCCATTCTATGTCATACTTGATCATTTCGCGATATTGCCATATTTTTGCTGAAAGGATTTAGTATAGAACAACGACGATAAAGTTCGCAACTTTTGGTCTCTGATAAAAAAAGCCTTGCCCCTACCGGAAGTAGCGTGACGACACCGGAGGAAGGGCTTCTCACATTTTCCTATTGTTTACACCAGCAGCGAGAGAGATTCGGACCGAGAAAGCGACGATTACCCCATTAATTTGAGCGAGGATGAAAGATTTGTGGATGAGGAACGTGAAAGTGAAGGACTAGCGTGCAGTGCAGAACGTATCTTTTTTCGCTCTGACCGTAACTTAGGTACCAGGGCTCATTGGATTCCACACTCTCTCCTTTTTCTATTGTGGATCATGGATTTGTATTTTAAACCACCTTGGATACTATATCCTCTTGAAAATGAGAGTCGAGAACGCGAAATGGACATTCACAGTGACTTTTATCCCCACGACAATACATCGGTGATGTTAAGTCTTGGACTATGAGGTATAATAATAACTGGACAGGACACCAGTGTAGCAGCAGTGTGTATACTTTATATTCTGAATCTGAGTCCGGGAGATCAGTCAGACATGAGCAATCAATCACCACAACAACAATGCAGTACTCTCAATCGAACCACGAGTACAGTACATCACATCCTCCTTTCTTAAGGAAAAAGGTTAACTTTTCAACTGCTGAACAAGAGTGCAAAAATAAACAATGTAGCATGGACTCAAACATCATTATCACGAACAGCTATGCCACACCTATTCTCTCCTTTGTCGTTTTTTTTTTTTTTTTTTTTTTTTTTTTTTTTTTTTTTTTTTTTTTTTTTTAGCAACATAGTGGCAAAAAATGAACTTAGGTAGAGCACAGAAACAAAATAAAAAAAATACTCATGTCATGGAAAAGTCCACGTGTGCTGTGTGAAAAGGTTTTAAGAGTGCGGGGTTCCTGTCAATGTGTTTCATGCAAGTTTAACGTTTAACTGTGTGATTGCCAAGCATGTGTTTCTTCTTTGGGGTCAGAGGTTCCAGAACATGGCCCACCGGTGGAGCACAACCTTCAGCGTTGGCTCGTGTCATAGTCTCTGTACCGCGCAGGCGGAACGACAGCCCTCCCAGATCTGGTGTGGCGTGTAGCGCCGCACGTGCCGGACTGGGAGTTCTGGTTGTTCAGGGCCTCAGTGGCGGGTGTCTCGTCCTGCAGGGTCTGTGGGTCATCGTACACAGTCTCCGGCTGGTCGACGGACTCAGGATCAGCATTCTCAAGCAGACTCGGATGAATTCTCCTCAGGTGTCGTCTGTTTCTCCTGAAGATCACGCCTGCCGGTGACTCCACACAGTAAGAGCGTGGCTCTACTCTCTTGCTTAGTACAACAGCAGGTTTCCAACCCTGCCTCGTCTTCATGTGCACTGTGGTCCCAGGAGTCAGTTCAGGCAGTGGCCTGGTGCCCACATTATAGTACTTCTCTCTTTGAGTCTGCAGTTGTCGAAGTCTGTCATGAACGTCTTTAGGAGTTGAAGGTTGCAGCACAGCACTGGTGCGCGGGAGAGGGCTTCTCAGGACGCGTCCCATCAACATCTGCGCTGGGGAGACATCCAGGCCCGTCACCGGTGTGTTTCTCAATGACAACAAAGCCAGATGTGGGTCAGTCCCTGTTGCAGCTGCTTTCTTCAGTGAGCGTTTCACAGTTTTTACCATATTTTCTGCAAGCCCATTGGCTTGTGGGTATCCAGGGCTAGAATGTGTCAGCTTGATGCCCCATTCTGCAGCAAACTTCTGCATCTCACAGCTTGCAAAAGGAACATGATCACTCACCAACTCTTTGGGAATCCCATGTCTGGAGAAGACCGACTTCATCTTTTGTATGACCGAGTGGGCTGTCTTATCTGGTAGGTTTAGCACTTCTGGGTACTTTGTCAAGTAGTCTACAATCAGGAGATATGACTGTCCATGCAGCTCAAATATGTCAGTCCCCAGTTTCAACCATGGCAGTTCAGGTATCTCGTGTGACTGGAGAGGTTCCCTTTGGTTCTGTGGCTGCAGTTGCTGACATGTGGCACACATTTCTACTTTCTTCTCTATGTCCTGTGCCATTCCTGGCCAGTACAGGACCTTCCTGGCATGGGCTTTCATTCGCTGAACACCTTGGTGTGCAAGGTGCAATCTATCCATGATGACGGCTCTCATGCTCTGGGGAATGACTATCTTATCAGCCGCCATTACTACACCATCTTTGACACTCACTGTGTGACGGATAGGCCAGTATTGGTGTAACATGCCGTCACAGCGTTGTCTCCTCCCTGGCCAGCCTGTCTGGTGTGCTTGTATCACTGCCTGCAACACCTTGTCTGCTGCAGTTGCTCCCTGGAGTTGCTTGAGCATGTTTTCACTCAAGGCATCTGTGGCCTCCATGGCATACACAACCTTCTCCTCGAACAGGTTCTCCGTGAGGTCATCGACTCGTCCTGTCACCACAGCGCGAGAGAGTGTGTCCGCGACATGCATGTCAGTTCCTGGAGTGTATGCAATTTCTAGATCATAGCACTGCAGCTGGAGAAGCATCCGCTGTAGCCTTGCTGGTGCTTTGCCCAGATGTTTCTTGAAGATCACCTCAAGAGGTTTGTGATCCGACTGCACAGTCACTGTTTTCCCATATATCTACTGGTGGAAGCGCTTGGCTGCAAACACAATGGCCAACAGCTCCTTCTCAATTTGAGCATAGTTCTGCTCTGTGTCTGTCAATGCTCGGGAGGCATAGCTCAGCGGGAAGCCTTCCTGTAGAAGACACGCCCCCAGTCCATCTTTAGACGCATCTGCCTGGATTGTCAAGGGTTTGTGCTGGTCATAAAACTTGAGACTTGGGGCACGAATCAGAGCAGCCTTCAGGCTTTCCAGAGCTGCATTGTGTTCATGAGCCCACTGCCATACTGCGTCTTTTCTCAGCAGCTGTCTCAGAGGGGCCGTCACTGTAGCCTCCCCTGGAATGTACTGGGCCAAGTACCGTGTCATTCCTAACAGTCTCTGTACACCTTTCTTGTCTTCTGGTGCTGGCATGTTGGCAATGGCGGTCACCTTGGTATCATCTGGTTTAACGCCCTCTGGCGTGATGATGTGGCCCATGTATCTCACTGTGTTGATTTTGAATTGGATCTTGTCCTTGTTGAATTTGACATTGGCAGCTTGTGCCCTCTCCATGACTTGCTGGAGGATGTTCGCGTGCTCTTGTTCTGATGATGCAGCAATTATCATGTCATCTGCTATGACATGTACACCCTCAATGTCGCCGAAGGTCTCACAGTTCTTCTGCTGAAACACTTCACTGGCTGACTTGATGCCAAATGGCAGTCTCTTGAAGCGGTACCGGCCCCATGGTGTGTTGAATGTACACAGCATAGACGATGGCTCATCCAGCTTCACCTGCCAATATCCATCCTTCTCATCCAGAATGGTGAAGATGGATTTCCCTGCTAGTTTGCAGCAGACATCTTGTGGAGTAGGAATGGAGTAATGCTGCCTCTTAATGGCCTTGTTTAGGTCTTGAGGGTCCAAGCACACCCTAAGTGAGCCATTTTTCTTTTCTGTGATCATCAAACTGCTCACCCATTCTGTTGGGTCATTCACAGGGGCTATTACATCTGTGTCCACTAGATGTCGCAGCGTGACCTTCAGTCTGTCCATGATAGCCAAAGGAATCTTTCTGCACCCATGTACTACAGGTGTCACAGCAGGGTCAGTGTGTATGTGATGTACACCAGGGAACTCACCCAGCCCGGTGAAAACTGAAGGATACATCTCCTGCAGCTCCTCTTTTGTAGACGGAGTCCTCTTTAGCTTCTCTGTCGTGGCTGGGCATCTCTCATGAAGTGCATCAATCCGTTTCACCAGTCGCAGTTCCTCACTTGCCTCTCTGCCCATGATTGGCACAGCTGACTGGTTGATCACGAAGAAGTCAAGCTTGGCTCTAGCTTTAGCAGTTTCACACATCAGTGACACAGTCCCTTCAGGTCTGAGGCGGTTCCCCCCATAAGCTACCAGCACTGTTCTTGTGGGCTGTAGCTTTATACGGCCTGGAAATGTCTCTACAATGGACATAGGCAGCACATTCCCATCTGCTCCCGTGTCAATCTTGAATTTGACCGGGACATTCATAACACTAGCCATAGTGTACCATGCAGTGTCTTTGCTTTTAGTGACTGCATTCACATCCACACATGACACAGTACCTATAAACAGTGAATTGACATCCACTTCTTCATCCAGCTCAGTCTCCAGGTCATGGACACCACGTCTTGTTGTTGTGCCTGTGCTATGTGTCAGGGTGCCCGTCCTGTCAGTGGGTGCAGAGCACATCCTGGCAAAATGGTTTTGCTTATTGCATTTGTGGCATACAGAACCGTAAGCAGGACACTGGCGAGGTTCATGTGTCCTCCCACACTTGTTGCATTGTGCACTCCACTCTCTGTTTTTATTTTCTGTCCTTCTGTCCTTGTAGAACTTCCTTTTCTCTGTGTGAGCTGTAGCTCTATTCATGGCTTGGACGTGTGACTCACCAGTGGCTTGTGTAGGTTGCATAGCTTGCATCTGGCTCCTTGCTGCTTCGGATGCTCTGCACAGATCTACTGCTTTCCCCAGGGTTAAGTCTTTTTCCCTCAGCAGCCTTTCCTTCAAAGATGCATTGTTCAGGCTGAACACCAGCTTATCCCTGATCATTTCGGTCTCACTTGCTCCAAACTCACAGTTCTTACTTTTCTGGCGCAGTTCTGTTACAAACTTGTCAACTGAGATCCCATCAGCCATATTATGAGACCAGAACTGGTAGCGCTCAAAGACAACATTTTTCTGTGGGCTGCAATATGTCTCAAAAGCCTTGAGGATAGCATCCATTTTCTTATCATCACCATCAGCAAAAGTGAATGTGTTGAATACCTCCAATGCATCTTCTCCAACAGTGTGCAACAGTATGGCCACTTTAATTTTTTCATCCTTCTCAATGGCTCCAGAGGCTGTCATATACAGTTGAAAACGTTGCTCCCACCTGCGCCAATTCTCAGCCAGGTTCCCAGAAAGAAGCAGAGATGACGGTGGTTTGAGCTGTTCCATCTCCGGGATGCTAATGCTAGCTGCGGGGCTTGCTAGCACATCAAACAGGTCCTCTTCACTCGCTCTGCAAATCCGTTAAAGTCTCCGTGAGATCAGCTTGCCTCAAGTGAAGAGTCAGCCACTTCTGAGACCATGTTAAGTCTTGGACTATGAGGTATAATAATAACTGGACAGGACACCAGTGTAGCAGCAGTGTGTATACTTTATATTCTGAATCTGAGTCCGGGAGATCAGTCAGACATGAGCAATCAATCACCACAACAACAATGCAGTACTCTCAATCGAACCACGAGTACAGTACATCACAGGTGAAGCACTTTAGCAACTGAGCTAACGTGATAGCATCGGGCTAAACTGCATATAGAAACAAAACAAATAAGTCCCTGACTGGAAGGATAGACAGAAGATCAACAATACTACCAAACTCTGGACATGTAACTACACGGTTAACGCTTTCCAGCTTGGCGAAGCTTAGCAATGCTGTTGCTAACGACGCCATTGAAGCTAAATTAGCTACGGAACCTCGACAGAGCTATGCTAAAAACATTAGCTCTGCACCTACGCCAGCTTTCATCTGCTCATCACGACCCGTGCTCACCTGCGTTCCAGCGATGGACGGTACAACGAAGGACTTCACCCGATCACCGATGCGTCGGCGGCCCGGAGATGGAGGAAGTCAAGGTGAGGTCGCCGGCTAGCGCGTCTGCTATCCTTCTCAAATTCCTCCTGGTCGTGTTGCTGTAGTCCGCCGCTAATACACCGATCCCACCTACAACTTTCTTCTTTGCAGTCTCCATTGTTCATTAAACAAATTGCAAAAGATTCACCAACACAGATGTCCAGAATACTGTGGAATTTTGAGATGAAAACAGAGCTTTTTGTATTGGATTCAATGGGCTCCGAATACTTCCGCTTCAACCGTTGATGTCACGCGCAAACGTCATCATATCGAAACGTTTTCAGCCGGAAGTTTGCCGGGGAATTTAAAATTGCACTTTATAAATTTGAGTTTGAGTTTGAGTTTGAGTTTATTTCGAACATGCAAGCATACAACATGATACATCACAATTTCCAGTTCCTTATCAACATGTTCGAAAAGGAGTAGGAAGAAGCAGAGCTTATTTAATCCTACCCCTTTTCTTTACATAACAGTTGCAAAACTTTTTGTTCACTTCCTGTTCACAATTTTTTCACAATAAACTCCATAAGTAATCACAATAAAAATAAATAAATAAATAATAGTAAGAATTTAATAATAATAATTGGTGAAGTAAGTCATATTTCATATGATGAGATAAATAAGATTACTTTAAGAATGAATGAATGGATGGATGAAATAAATTGAGAATGTTTGTCATGGTTCTTCTTCTTTGTACTTTGTAAACACTTTAAGTTTGAAGAGTTTCTTGAAGTGGATCATATTAGTACATTGTTTGATTGCTTTGCTTAATCCATTCCATAATTTAATTCCACATACTGATATACTGAAGGTCTTAAGTGTTGTACGTGCAAACAAATGTTTTAAATTACGTTTTTCTCTAAGATTATATTTCTCCTCTTTTTTTGAGAAGAATTGTTATATATTCTTGGGTAGCAGGTTATAGTTTGCTTTGTGCATAATTTTAGCTGTTTGCAAATTCACTATGTCGTGGAATTTCAGTATTTTTGATTCAATAAATAAAGGGTTTGTATGTTCTCTATATCCAACATTATGTATTATTCTAACTGATCTTTTTTGTAACACCGTTAATGAATGAAGTGTACTTTTGTAATTATTTCCCCATATTTCTACACAGTAGCTCAGATATGGTAACACTAGTGAGCAGTGGAGAATATGAAGGGATTTTTGGTCTAGAACATGTTTTGCTTTATTCATTATTGACGTGTTTCTTGCAACTTTATGTTGTATATTTTTTACGTGAGATTTCCAGTTCAATTTATCATCAATCATTATACCTAGAAATTTGGTTTCGTTTACTCTTTCAATTTCTATTCCGTCTATTTGTATTTGTGTTTGACTTTCTCTTCTACTGTTACCAAATAGCATTATTTTTACTAAGATTCAACGATAGTCTGTTTTTGTCAAACCATCTTTTTAATTTGTTAATTTCTTCTGTTATTATTTGTATTATCTCCTGTGTGTTCTCTCCTGAACAAAACGCTGTTGTATCATCCGCAAATAATACTAACTTTAAATATTTTGTAACTTTACAAATGTCATTTATATAGAGATTGAATAATTTAGGTCCTAGTATTGATCCCTGAGGTACACCACAGGATATATTTAGCGTTGTAGACGTGTGTTCGCCTAGCTTCACGTATTGTTTCCTGTTCGTTAGATAACTTCTTTTCCAGTTTAAGACTAACCCTCTGATGCCATATCGTTCTAGTTTTTTGATTAAAATATTGTGATTAATTGTGTCAAATGCTTTAGTTAGATCCATAAAAACCGCTGCCGCACATTTTTTACTATCTATTGCATTGGTAATTTCTTCTGTAATTTCAATTAAAGCCATTGAAGTTGAAACATTAGCTCTATATCCATATTGGTTCTCTTCGAGTATTCTATTTTTATTTATGAAACTTTCTAATCTGTTATTGAACAGTTTTTCAATGATTTTAGAAAATTGTGGTAGTAGAGAAACAGTTCTATAATTTGTAAATTGATGTTTGTCTCCAGTCTTATAAATTGGTGCAACTTTAGCTATTTTGTTTGGAAATGTACCTGTTTGAAATGATAGGTTACCAATATACATTAATGGTCCTGAGATCTCTTCTATAACCTTTTTTATCGTTTCCATATCAATTCCATTACAATCAGTTGAAGTCTTAGATTTACATTTTTTCACGATTGTAACTATTTCCTCCTGTGTCACATTACTGAGGAACATGGAGTTGGGATTTCGCTCTATGGTATCATTATAGTCCTCAATTGGAACTGGGTCTGGAATCCTTTCTTCCAATTTTGGTCCAATATTTACAAAATAATTATTGAAGCTTTCAACTACTTCCTTTATGTTGTCATTTTTTTTATTTTAATCTAAGAAGTATCGAGGGTAGTCCCTCTTTGTTCCATTTTTAATAATGCTATTGAGGATGCCCCATGTTGCTCTCTACGGAACCTCGACAGAGCTATGCTAAAAACATTAGCTCCGTTAACCCGGCCGTATTGGCATGTGTTGCAATGTTAAGATTTCATCATTGATATATAAACTATCAGACTGCGTGGTCGGTAGTAGTGGGTTTCAGTAGGCCTTTAGGCTAACTGTGTGTACATATTGCATCATTACTCGTTTGTAGGTATATTTATGCAAAAAATATTTCCTGCATTTCTGATGGTTGTTTGTGTGCCATGTTGTTCCAGACCACAGCAAACCCAGCTTGCAAAGATTGTAATACATCCATTAGAAGAAGACAGTCATTTCCAGGAGTTATCTCACCCTCTGAGAAGTTTTAGTAATGTTTTCCAATGTTGTAAAAATGTGGAGAATAAATATTACATTTCAACATTTCTATCAATGAAGATTTGCGTCAGCCTGCGACACATAGTTATTTTGATAGTAGGCTAATTTAGCTGATATTGTCATGAGGGCAGTTCTCCTGCTCTTTTTTCCTCTTGTTTTCCTATTCCCCTCTTCCTCTCGTGTCTGTCCTGTCATTAGTTTCAGGTGTGCTGCCAGTCATCCGAGCCCACCTGTTGCTAATCAACTACCAGGCTTAAACCCTGGATCTCCACTCAGCCGGTGCCAGTTCGTCCGTTGCCTGCGGTAGAATATAGCCACAAGCTCACTTACTCTGACCTTTGCTCTGAACCTTTTGTAATTCCTGTTTTTGTATTTCCTCATGTGGAGGTCAGATTTGGACCCGCTTTTCCTGGAGCTGAACTTTTGTTACAATTGATTTATTTTCTCCAGTGATTTTTTTGTTATTAAATAGAGACTTTTGAGGATCTTCACTTGGATTCTCACTCTTTTTTGAAACCACAACAGAACGAACTGGCCAGTATGAATCCAGCGGACCTTCCCCATGATGAGGACACACCTGCGGCAATCAGGGAAGCCATTTCGCAGCAAGGCATCCTGCTTGGCCTGCATGAACAAACACTACGCCATCTTGTCCAAGGAAATCAGGACCTTGTATCACAGATGAGTCAATTAATGAACCAAATGTCTGTTTTGACTAAAAAACTTTTATCCATAGCCTCTGCCCAGTCACCTTTGACCCCTGCCTCACCCCACGCCTAAGCAGCAACTCTTGAAGTTCCCGTGCCAAACCCTGAGCCTTTTCATGGGGACCTGAGCAGCTGTCGAGCCTTTCTTCTGCAGTGTTCCAACGTTTTTCAGCTCAGACCAACAACCTTTTCCACAGATAAGTCAAATATTTTGTTTATGGTTTGGTTACTGCGTGGCAGGGTCTTAACATGAGCAGAGGCAGAAGACTCCAAGAATCCACTGGCACTCAGAAGATTTAATGACTTTATTGAGCGTTTCCGGCAAGTTTTCGACCACCCAAATTATGCTGGCAGTGCTGCTAAGCGTCTCCTAGCTCTACAGCAGGGAAGTCATAGTGCTGCTGATTATTCTGTGGAGTTTCAAACATTGGCAGCTGATTTAGGATGGAATGACAAAGCGCTTATGGAGATTTTTAGTAAGGGCCTTAACGACCAGATAAGGGATGAATTGGCTTGCAGAGACGAAGAGACACATTTCAGTTCACTGATTTCATTGGTGATTTGTTTAGATAACCGTTTACGTGAGCGCCGCCAAGAGAAGACTGGTCAATCTAAATTCCCCCAAACTGTTCACAGACCTGCAATTAAAGCAGCATAAATTCCCCGTCCTACCCCTCCTGCGGCTACTGAAGAACCCATGCAGCTGGGCAGAGCACACCTGTCTCCTGGAGAACGGCAGCAACGCATGCGGCTAGGTCAGTGCCTATATTTTGGGGGATCGGGTCATTTAATTTCCACTTTTCCAGTCAGGTCAAAAAGACCGGACTCACCAGTAGCCCTGGGAGTATTGGTGAGTTCTGAAATAGGGTGTAGTCCCCGATTGTTACTTCCGGCTACCCTTAGTTTGGGTATATATTCCCTGCCTATGTCGGCGTTGATCGATTCTGGTGCTGAGGACAACTTTTTAGATTTTGAGTTAGCTAAACAGTCTAACATACAGGCACTTAAAGCTCCCATTACAGCCAATTCTTTAAATGGGAAATTTTTGGCTAATGTCACTCACTGTACTGTCTCGCTAACACTTTGCCTCTCTGGAAACCACCATGAAGAGATTTAATTTAAGATAATCTCTTCTCCTCACACACCACTCTTGTTGGGACATCCTTGGTTGAGTTTGCACAACCCCAACATCGACTGGTTACATGGTAGAATTACAGGTTGGAGTGAAAAGTGTCACATTAATTGCCTTCGCTCTGGCCTGGTGTCGGTTAAGGATGGTCCCTCTGAGCCTCTTGAAATTTCTGACCTGTCGAACATACCCACATGTTATCACGACCTAGCAGAGGTATTCAGTAAGGATAAGGCCTTATCTCTATCTCCTCACCGCCCATATGATTGCGCCATTGAGCTCCTTCCTGGTGCAACATTACCCTCTAGCCGCTTTGTTGCAGCCGTTACTTGGGAGATTGAAGCAGAGGTTAAGGAGGCTCAACGTACGGAACCCGATCCAGGTAATGGACCCGATAACCATCTCTCGATGCCTAATTCTGTCCATCCTCAAGTGTTGCAATGGGTCCATACTGCTCGATTTTCCTGCCACCCTGGAGTTACTCGCACACTCAACCTACTAAAACGTCGATTTTGGTGGCTTTCGATGGATGCTGACACACGGAAGTACAGTATGTCCTTGCCTGCTCCGTCTGCGCCCGAAGCAAGTCTTCACACCGTCCACCCTCAGGACTTCTCCAGCCGCTCCCCGTACCTTCTCGACCATGGTCTCATATTTCTATGGACTTTGTCACAGGACTGCCCCTGTCCCAAGGTAACACAGTAATACTTACCATAATTGACCGTTTTTCCAAGGCCTGTCATTTTGTGGCTCTACCCAAGCTGCCGACAGCTTTGGAAACTGCAAATCTCCTTGTAAATCAGGTCTCTCGTCTACATGGACTGCCTATGGACATTGTCTCAGACCGTGGACCTTAGTTCACCTCTCAAGTATGGCGGCTGTTCTGTAAGTCAATCGGAGCTACAGTCAGTCTTTCCTCTGGTTTTCACCCACAAACTAATGGCCAGACGGAGCGGACAAACCAGGAGCTGGAAGCCGCACTAATATGCGTGGCAGCAGACATCCCGACCCTGTGGAGCGCCCATCTTTCCTGGGTTAAGTATGCCCATAATTCACAATTGATTTCTGCTACTGGATTAACCCCCTTTGAAGCCTCTCTTGGCTACCAACCGCCACTATTCCAGGAGCAGGAACAGGAGTTGGCCGTACCATCCGTCCAACATCATCTGCGTCGGTGTAAAAAGATATGGAAGGACACACAAGCTGCCCTCCTACGTACGGCCGAACGCAACAAGGTGGTGGCCGATTGTCGCAGAGTTCCCGCTCCAGCCTATCAACCAGGACAGTTGGTCTGGTTATCATCCCGGAACATCCCCCTAAAGACTGAGGCTCGTAAACTGTCTCCACGTTTTATTGGTCCTTTTCCTGCCGATGTGATCGTCAACCCTACAGCCGTGCGACTGAAGCTGCCCTCTTCCATGAGGACATATCCTGTCTTTCACGTTTCCCAGCTCAAACCAATGACTGCCAGCCCATTTAAGGATCTTCACTTGGATTCTCACTCTTTTTGAAACCACAACAGATATAGACACTTACATCATGGGTTGTCTTCATTATAGCACTTATATAAGACTTTTAAAGTTGTTTTGATAGTAGACTAATATAGCTAATATAGACACTTACATCATGTGTTGTCTTCATTATAACACTTATATAAGACTTAATTTTTTGCGGCTCCAGGCAGATTTTTTTGTTGTATTTTTGTCCGATATGGCTCTTTCAACTTTTTTGGTTGCCGACCCCTGCACTAGGTTTTGCAGTTACACAATTGTTTTATTATATTAGTTTTATTATATTCTTACATGGGAAAAGAGCAATTGTATAAATGCAAGAAAAAAGCCAAAAAAACGAAATATGTGAGTCATGTGAAAATCTGAGTAATACTTAATAATTAATTGACTTAGTCATCTATAATGTAAATTTTGGCAAAATCAGTTTTTAGCATTTATACAAAATAAAAGAATATCAATGTAACCCCTGCATTCTTCGACTTTTTAAAATATATGCCCTTTTTTGGAACAAGTTTGGACACCTCTGAACTAAAGTATCAAAAGCATCGATATTTTGATTTGAGAATGGATATTAGAGCATACAGATCTGGTATCAGCGGTATCAATTTTTCAGAATGGATGCGCACGTAATTAATATTTGGTCATTTCAACTTAAGTGGAAGTGGATGCTATTTAACAACCATATGGTATCCCCTAGTTCAGAGTCTTCTCAACTTTATCATCATGCTTCAAACCCCGTTTTGAACAGCCCACTACAACACATGCTCATTGTAGCCAGTAATCCTGACTTCCTCATTTTGATTAGAAAAAAAACAATAAAATAAATGTTTTGTAGGTTAAACTGTTTTCTAGATCCCCAGCAACTTTTCGAAGCATCAAACAGGTTTATATGTGGTTATAGTGTATACATATATATTTATAAGTGGTTTATATATATATATTTATTTGTGGTTATAGTGTGTATATATTTATATGCGGTTATAGTGTATATATATTTTCTCATTCGGTTTTGCACACTCTTGGAGTCGTCATGTACATAGTGTCATGTACATAGTGTCATGTACATAGTGCATATACCCCCCATTGTTTGTATATATTGTTTTTCAAATCACCTGACATATATACTGTGTATATGTACATCATTTATCAATTTTTTAACATATTTGTTTTATACATGTTACAGGTTATATATCTTTTATTATTGAATGTATCAAATGTGATGAATATTTAATGGACCACAATGGAAACAAGCCTTTTGGCTTTTTGTGCCATCCATTTGCCTTTTTAAAGCATTACATGGATTCAATTCTTTAAGATGTCAAACTTCTCAATCAATCTATGTTGTGCTCCTGAGCTAATGTTGCTGAATTTAAATGTAGTTTTATTAGTTTATTTCCCTTTATTTTTCAGTGTCAAATGGGATAAGTCGGTCAAAAAATGTTTGAAATTAAAAAACGTATTTTTTTTTTATTTAATGCAAATTTATGCACTTTAAATATTTTCACACTAAAACAATGTTGATGCATTCATTATTTGATGTAAGTTAATGGATTTTTCTGTCTTTAATGTTAAGGATACGATGTTGTGCAGAGGCATACTTACAACAATTTCATAGACAAATAGTCGGGGCGGAGAGTATTTCGTAACAGAAAATAATCGAGAAGCACTGCCTTAGCCAATTGGAATGGAGGTTCAGGGTCTTGCTCAAGAGAACTTCGAACAACTAGTTTCAATATACTCGCGTCCAAAAAGTCTTAATGTCTGAACCACTGCTCCCCCGTCAAATGTAGACAGACAGACAGACAGATAGACAGGTAGTACTCTATTGATTCCTTCAGGAGAGTTCCCTCAGGAAAATTTTAATTCCAGCAGCAGTGTACAGAATTGAGATCAAATTTAAAAAGTGAAAAGTAAATAATGGGCGTATAAATGGAAATAAAATAGAACATAGTACAATAAGAATAAAAATAAAAAGCAACAACAATAATACAAATATAACAGTAAAAATAAGAATATAACAAGAGAAACTAGGCAGTAGTGACCATGTAGTCCTTAAACATGTAAAACAAAGCTTTAGGTCTGCAAAGTTAGGTGTTGGTGAGCAGTGTTCGGTTAGTTACTGAAAACCAGTAGCTAGTTACAATTACTAGTTACTTAATTTCAAAAGTAACTCAGTTACTAACTCAGTTACTTACACCAAAAAGTAATGCGTTACTGTGAAAAGTAACTATTTAGTTACTTATTTTTTTCTTCTTTTTTTTTAAAGCTCCCATTAATGGCCTTTTAGCCTTCATTACAATACTGTTATTGCACTGGAGAATAATACAATCTGTTGATCAATTTGACATGCATTTTTATTTTCCTTTTAACATAATTAATGAAAAACAGTGCAACATAGAAAGGCATTTCTCCTTTCTTTAAACTTGGACCAATGACCATTAATAAAAAACAACTTAAAGTGCAACATAAGAAGGCACATCATCTTCCTTGAAACATAGATAGTGGAATGAAGCCTGACATCTCGAGTGATGCTGCTGTCTTCCACACTTGGAGTCATGGATTGTAGAATCCTTGTTTTCAGTGGCAGGATCATTGACACAGATGGTGAAGTTTCAGTGCTCAGTAGAGATGTAACAGTTTTGAGGGGTTTAAGCACCTGGACGACCTCCTCTGCCACTCTCACATCATCATCAGACAGGGTGATAAATGATAAAATGATAAATGGGTTATACTTGTATAGCGCTTTTCTACCTTCAAGGTACTCAATGCGCTTTGACAGTATTTCCACATTCACCCATTCACACACACATTCACACACTGATGGCGGGAGCTGCCATGCAAGGCGCTAACCAGCAGCCATCAGGAGCAAGGGTGAAGTGTCTTGCCCAAGGACACAACGGACGTGACTAGGATGGTAGAAGGTGAGGATTGAACCCCAGTAACCTTCCGATTGCTGGCCCGGCCACTCTACCAACTTCGCCACGCCGTCCCCATGATGATGTCTTTGACATTTGTCTTGTGGGTCAATGCAGAGTATATAGCTGCCTGCTGCTCCAACATATCATAAGTGGAGTTCCACCTCATTGGGACATCATGTATGAGCTTAATGAGTAGGCAGCTTTAGCATTTCTTGCTTTGTCTTAAGCACATGAGCAGCTGTTGTGCTTGCGTGGAAGTAGGAAACCTCCTTCCTGATCCTCCCAAGGAGGCGCTCCATCCTATTGACTGAGATGTGATGCCAAATTCACTACATGTGCAAAGCACCTATCTGTGGTCCCAATCCTGTCTCATTCACTGCATTTATGTGATTTTTGGCATTATCAGTTGTGACTGGGATATCTTTATCTTCCATTCCTCCACTGCTTGTGTCAGTACCTGCGCAAGGGGACTCTCGTAGAGGGGCGTGTCTTCTCATCTCCCAGTCTGCTGTGATGAAGTGAGCGCTTATCGTCACATTGTTTCCCTGGACGTGCACCTGTCTGTCATGAGCGCAACAGATGATGCTCGGGATAGTTCATCCACAACTTTTTTCTTCTCCTGCTCATAAAGATCTGGCACAATCTTATCGCTGAAGTGGGTGCGCGACGGGATGTCGTAACGTGGCTCAAGCACGTTCAGCATGTGTTTAAAAGCCTCGTCTTGCACAACGGAGTCTGTACCTATAAACACACCGATTAAATGGCGCGGGGCGTTCAAGCTCTTTCGTTACTCCGCTCGCCATGACCACGCTGTGTGTGGACTGAACGTGCAAACAACTTTTTTTTTGTTTCATATATCAAACCGCTGATCACGCGTGTCCCTCCCCTCCCCACACCCACACCCAGACACACACACACGCCTCTTTTCTTCTCTCCGGCTTGTGACAGAGGAAGATTCAGAAGAACGACACCGTAGCGCTTCTGTTTCCAGCCGATACTACTTAAAAAAGAACGTAAAATAACGCAGTAACGCATCATGTAGTAACGGTAACTGAGTTACTGAATATAAAAAATAACGCGTTAGATTACTAGTTACCGCCGAAACTAACGGCGTTACTGTAGCTCGTTACTTTGTAACGCGTTAGTCCCAACACTGTTGGTGAGACACTGCATTAGCGAGCCTCTCAGTTGGTTTTTAAATGTTTCTTCTTTAATCTGGTCAGCATGTGCCGAGGAAGTCAAGGTTTAAAGGAAATAATGTTTGTATTTCTGAAAGTCTCCTAAGTAATGTTACAGTCACACTCTGGGCTACGACGACTCATTTGAATTTATTTATTTATTTTTTTTTTTTTTTGATAAATCCAATCTTTTAAAGAAGTTCACATCACAAAAAAAAAGTGATTTTCAATGTGAAAGGAATAGGAATGCTGCAGTGTGTATGCAAGTAAACATGGCTCCAATCTAGTGTTGTCCCGATACCAATACTTTGGTACCTTTTCGATACTTTTCTAAATAAAGGGGACCACAAAAAATGTCATTATTGTCTTTATTTGAACAAAAAATCTTAGGTACATGAAACATATGTTTATTATTGTAATTTAGTCCTTAAATAAACTACTGAACATACTAGACAACTTGTCTTTTAGTAGTAAGTAAACAAACACTCCTAATTAGTCTGCTGACGTATGCAGTAACATATTGTGTCATTTATCTACCTATTGTTTTGTCAACATTATGAGGGACAAAGTGTAAACATGGATTATTAATCTACTTGTCCATTTACTGTTAATATCTGCTTATTTTCTGTTTCAACATGTTCTATCTACACTTCTGTTAAAATGTAATTATCACTTATTCTTTCTTCTTAGATACTTTACATTAGTTTTGGACGATACCACACATTTAGGTATCGATCCGATACCAAGTTGTTACAGGATCATACATTGGTCATATTCAAAGTCCTCATTTGTCCAGGGACGTATTTCTTGACTTTATAAACGTAATATGAATTTTTAAAAACGGAAACAAGATTTTGTGATGATAAAAAATATTGATGTAATCATAGTAGTATCGACTAGATACACTCTTGTACTTGGTATCATTACAGTGGATGCCAGATGTAGATCCAGCAATGGCATTTGTTTACATTTAGGTGCGCTAGCTTTTGTTAGCGGTGACGCCAGTAAGCTATTGTATCCTCCTAGGGCAGTGGTTCTTAACCTGGGTTCGATCGAACCCTAGGGGTTCGGTGAGTCGGCCTCAGGGGTTCGGCAGAGCCTCTGCCACGGAGGTCAAGACACACCCAACTCATCGTGTAAATAAAAACTTCTCCTCACCGTCGTATTATGGATACCCCCGAACAATGTTCCCTCTAATTTTCCATCTGATTTGCAGGTGTGTTATTTGTTGTAAGTTCAAGCACTGTGTTGGTCTTGTTCTTTGAACAAGGTGATGTTCATGCACGGTTCATTTTGTGCACCAGTAAAAAAAACATATAACTTTGTCTTGAATTTGAAAAAAACAACATTTTATTTTTCACTAAAGAAGGGTTCGGTGAATGCGCATATGAAACTGGTGGGGTTCGGTACCTCCAACAAGGTTAAGAACCACTGTCCTAGGGTGTGTAGTGAAGCCTGTTTAGCGATTCCTCATCCTCCAGTGATAATGTTACTTGTAAGAAACGTAATTTATTTGTCACCATGGAGCCGAGGATTAGTCATTTAGAAGTAGCTAAAACACTGCCGACTGCGGATGGATGTTAGCTGCTAGCTAGCTAACCATGTCTCAAAGCACCTCTTCCTGAGGGCGTTTCAGTGTTATAACTTCACCTTTATCTTTAATTTTTAAGCCAAAATGCGTCCGTTCTCCCTTTTCTGTCTACACACTGTGTCTGCTTGTAAGTACTCTGTGTGTGTGCGCTGCCGAACATGCTCCTCTGCTTGTAAACCAGCAATGTCATGACATTTAATGTCATGACGTGACGGCGCGCCATCATGCCCGTTAAAAATAATAATAATAATAATAATAATAATAATAATTGGGAACCGGTACTTTTCAAACAGAGTTTAGTACTTTTCTTGATTCATTAGTACCGCAATACTATACCAGTACCGGTATACCGTACAACCCTATGTTCTAGTAAACAACTGTATTGGGTTTGAGTCCCAGTCGGAGTTGTGGGCAAGGTTTGCTTGTTTCTGATTTAATTATGTTCAAGTATATATTTTGTACAAAAAGAAAAATATTGAACACATTTTTTTCCCCTATGATTTTGTTCAAGTACAAAACATGCGTACAATTACATTCAAGTTTGAGTCTACAAGAACTGCATAAAAAAATCATTTCAAAATTGTGAAAAAAATTTGGCTGGCATTGTTGCGGTAGTCACGTCCCAAAGATGCAGAAGATCCAAATAGTCACGTATGGCTAACAACGTGAAACCAAAATTGAGCATGGTGAAAACTAGTCTTCAGAAGTCAATATGACTGCCAGGCTGGGTGAAGTGTGAGGCGGGTATAAATATCTTTGTGATTAGTGATCAGGAGCAGGTGAGCGTCCCGACCACTAATCTGAGGCAGGTGCGGGGAATCAGCACCCATGGCAACGGACACAACTAAAGAAGGTGCTGGAAACAGAAATAGACAATAAACTAAGGACATTAAAAAGTAAACATAACATGAACCGGGCAACGGATGATGACAAAAATGTTCGATTGGGGATTGTTAAATTAAATCCTGCTTAAAGGCTAAATTCAGCCAACTTGTTTTAATTCTAAAATATATGTTTGCCTGATTTCTGCTCATTCGTCAAACGTTTATTTTTATTGCAAAGGATTATGACGTTTATGACTTTCTTGCAGACACAGGTCGGATGAATGCCACACGATCTTTCAGACTGCAGTTGCATCAGATACTTATCTGATTCTTACGTCTTGTATGTAAGAGGCCTTAGTCGGATTTCAAAAAAATTACATCGGAATTGTGCTGTTCACATTGACATGAAAACATCTCATAAGGGCAAAACAAGCTGCAGTGTTGATATAGACTATATAATTGTTACTTAACGTATTGTGTGTCTCTATAGTGGTTGGAAGTTGTATTACTTATTGTTGTTACCAGGTGTGTCCCGATACTTTTTCCACCGATACCGTACCGATATTGCAGCCTTGACTGTGGGCCGACACCAATACGATTCGATATCAACCCGAATAGAGATCTATGTCGTTAGGATTTTATCAATAAAACAACCAAAGAAAAAAAATACTTTTGTCTGAGGAGACAAAACAAAAAAATAGAGCCTACCTAGATCAACATCAACTTTTACTCGCTGGCGTGAGCTTAAAGACGAGGAATCTGTTCCTGCTCAACTAGTAAGTGACTTTCAATGCTCAAATTAAAATGGTAATGCTAATGTTAGCTATCGGAAGTTTGAGTGGTAGCAATGAATAGCCACAAAGGGGATAGTTTCACTACTACTTCCTTCGAAAAAAATCTCCTGCCGGTCTTCCTTTTCCCTGATACATTTCAATTCGATACGATATCAACCTGAACAGAGATGTATAGCTTTAGGATTTTATCAATATTAATATCGATATTTCCTATCAATACCGGTATTCATCTGTACTCTTATCGGTAATATATGTACTGTGTAGATAAAGATGTGAAAAAATTTAATTTTTTTATTAGCATTTTTTAACACACGAGGTTGTACACCAGCAACATCATGAAACATCCCACAGCAGGGAAGTCTTTTATCAACACCTACTTTTTAGGTGTTAAACAAGTCAACTATGTTTGCAGTACATGGTACAACGCAGTTGTTGTGTCATCATCTTGGAAAGACCACACAGATCTGTCAACGTTTCTATTTACATTTATAAAGACCCAGTGATTATTGAAAATGTTCACTTTTTTGAGAGAATTACTGTAGATTAGAGGACAATCGGGTCGATGAAGTGCGGTGTAGCGGCAGCCGTGACTTTTAAGTGGCGTTCATTTCAAACTGACATTAACTCTTATTAGCGTTCGTTACTTTGGGGACTAGGAGTAAATATTCAAGATTCAAGATGGGGCGTCGTGGCGAAGTTGGTAGAGTGGCCGTGCCAGCAATCGGAGGGTTGCTGGTTACTGGGGTTCAATCCCCACCTTCTACCATCCTAGTCACGTCCGTTGTGTCCTTGGGCAAGACACTTCACCCTTGCTCCTGATGGCTGCTGGTTAGCGCCTTGCATGGCAGCTCCCGCCATCAGTGTGTGAATGTGTGTGTGAATGGGTGAATGTGGAAATACTGTCAAAGCGCTTTGAGTACCTTGAAGGTAGAAAAGCGCTATACAAGTATAACCCATTTATCATTTATCATTTATAAGATTGTTTATTGTCATATGCACAGTTAAACAGACAGTTTGCCGTACAATGAAAATCTTACTTTGCTAGTCCACCCTTCAACAAGTTACACGGTACTTAGCTAAAATAGAACCTTTGTGCCTGATGTCTAGTTGCTGACTCTGACTGACTCAGGCCGGTTTGTGAGAAAGTTCAGCACCCAGTCACAGAGAGCCGGACCAACAGTGAGGAGTTTAGCAGTGAGTTTTTGTGGGATGACCGTGTTAAAAGCAGAGCTGTAGTCGATTAATAACCTGGCATAGGTGTCCTTGCCCTCCAAGTGGGTGAGAGTGGTGTGGATGACGGTGTTGACTGCATCCTCAGTGGACCGGTTCTGCCGGTAGGCAAACTGCAGAGGGTCCAATGTGTCTGGGATGGTCTTCTTGATGTGTGACATGACTATCCTCTCGAAGCACTTCATCACTATTGGGGTGAGTGCAACGGGGCGATAGTCATTCAGACAGGTCAGTGTTTTTCTTTGGCAGGGGCACGATGGCGGTGGTTGTGTTACAAACTTTTGTGTGGTGTTGCTTCCTTATTTGTGATTATTATTAATCATGGTTATTGTCAGTACTATCAGAAAACAAAGACTAAAACCAACTACAACCTACGCGAGCAATATTTATACTGGTGACAATAAGTAGAGCATGTTTAGCAGCCTAATGTACGCCCAAAACTGAAGAGGAGACATTTTACCCAGGTATGCCTATAGACTACACCAGTGTTTTTCAACCTTTTTTGAGCAATGGCACATTTTTTTAATTGAAAAAATCCTGAGGCACACCACAAGCAGAAATCATTAAAAAACGAAACTCAGTAGCCGATGTTGACAATAAAATGTCGTTCTCGCAAGTGTTGGATATGAACTCAAACCATAACCAAGCATGCATCACTAAAGCTCTTGTCTCAAAGTAGGTGTACTGTCACCACCTGTCACATCACAAATCTGGAATATGTCCTTAAGGGGGGAATCTGTCATGATCTGTGGTCAGGATCATGTTTTGTATTATCGGTTTGTTTTGGACTCCTTTTAGTTCCTGTTTATGCACCTCCTGAGTTTAGTCACCATGGTTACTTATGAATCTCACCTGCCTCTGTTGTTCGGGACACTCACCTGTTTGTAAACAAGAGACACTATTTAAGCCTGACTTTCTGATCACTCATCCTGGCTTCTTTGTTTGCTCCACGCAACAAGTTACGTTAGTTATTCTTGTGATTCCTGATTCGTGTTCCTGCGCTAAGCTTCGTCATAGCTTCCCATGCTATCGGCCCGCTTTTCTGTTTATTCTTGTTTTTGTCTGCGTGTATCTACGGTGTATGATTTATGATTAATTAATCATCTCCTACCTTCACGTTTTCGTCCAGAGTTTGTCCATTTTGCATCTGGAGGAACGACCCCGCATAAAGATGCGACCCCCACGTGACAGTCGCCACCTCATCGCAGGGCCGTATTATTTTTAATATTGTTATAATTACTTATTTATTCATGTTTTTTTTTTACTTTTATATTTTTTTATAAAAAAATGGGATGGATGTAAGTATAAATAACCAAAATCCACCTTTTAAAAGAGCATGGCTAAATATCACTTATGACGGTTTATTCTCTAAATAATAACTTTGCAGGCTCAGCTTGCATGCTGGTTTTTTGAAAGCGGCGTGTATCGGGGTGCTAACATTCCCTGTAAAGTCAATAACCACATGACACACATGCTATTTTTCATGCACGAGAGTATCCACGCCCACGCAGGGAGATCCATGTGTGTTCCCTTTCAAGACATGCTGACAGCTCCATGAGAGCCCATCAAAGCATTGTGCTCATGACAGGCTAAAGCGACCCCAGAAGAGCATTGATCCTCACAGACGCATCGGCTATGTTGAAGAGTCGGGCCAAGCGATAACAATTCACAGCCAGACCAGCTGCTGACAACACAGCATTGGACTGAGTGGATGGCGAAGGGGCGACGATGATCATCCGTAGGAAAAGACAGCAAACTGTGGTACGTACGCTGGCTCTATCTATCCATCTATCGATTATAGTACTGTGTTCTAATGTATTCAAACACAGTGTTACTGTTCAAACTGTGTTGTAATGTTTCAGTGACCAAAAATATTGCATATACTTGTTATATAAATAGTATAAATGTAAGAAAAAAAGCCCCAAACACAAATCAGTAAGTAATGTGAAAATCTAACTAATTGACAATACATTGACTTAGTGGGCAGCATGGTGGCACAGGGGTTAGATAGATAGATAGATAGTACTTTATTGATTCCTTCAGGAGAGTTCCCTCAGGAAAATTTTAGGTTAGTGCATTTGCCTCACAATACGAAGGTCCTGAGTTCAATCCCGGGCTCGGGATCTTTCTGGGTGGAGTTTGCATGTTCTCCCCGTGACTGCGTGGGTTTCCTCCGGGTACTCCGGCTTCCTCCCACCTCCAAAGACATGCACCTTGGGATAGGTTGATTGGCAACACTAAATTGGCCCTAGTGTATGAATTTTGTCTATCTATCTGTGTTGGCCCTGTGATGAGGTGGCAACTTGTCCAGGGTGTACCCCGCCTTCCGCCCGAATGCGACTGAGATAGGCTCCAGCGCCCCCCGAGACCCCGAAAAGGACCACCGGTAGAAAATGGATGGATGGATGGAAATTGACTTAGTCACCTGTAATGTAAATCTGGAAAAATCTTTTTTAGCATTTAAAAAAGTAAAATAAAATAATAATGAAGTGAATTAATTGATTCATATTATGTTTAGCATAAGGTGAATGTTTATATTCAACTTGGATAATACGAACCACCAGGTTTAAGTAAATAATTGTTGAGTCCATAATAAATTAAGGGGCCTTAGTTGGACTTTGGCATGCGGACTGCGTTAACTCTCTCACGGGAACAGGCAATAAATTCAAACTTTGGAATGCAAAAGTGATAGCTCTATCCTGGAGGAGAGACTCCTTGTCTATCTTCACGTCAACTTCTAAGTTACAACATACAGAGGTTGTTTTTCGGTCACTTACACATGAACATCTTACCTGGTCATGTTGTACTCTCCTGAATGAACACACACCCAGACAGAGAAAGAAGGAAGTTATGAGTGCCTGATTTTTTGGACTTGACCTCCTCCAGGTACTGCAGTCCTGTATAATGACGTTTGCTTGTAATAAAGCAAGTTTTTGTTCAGCAAAGCGTCTCCGACGTCTCTTTTGATCCAGTCCCACTGCTGTGTTGCCCTTCTGCCCGGAGGGGATGACAAGACAAGAAATACACATCAATATCAATATATTATCATTATTTTCAAGATGGCGGCGCATTGCTATGCAGCAGCTTGAAGACGCTCTTGGGAGTGTAGAGCGATTTGGCAAAAAACACCTGTCATTTCTGTCAATTTCATGGCCGGCTCAAAGCGTGAACACTCTGTGATCACATACGACCGACAGACAATTTTGGATGTGGATGGATCGGGTCGTTATAGACTGAAAGATGCATGTACGGTGGACCTCCTCGCTAGCATGGGAATACTTCGCGGGCTACATCGAGCGGCCTTTGTAGCAGCGGAGTCAAGTGCTAGCGGTGACCGCCAATGGAGACGACGTAAGCGGTGTGAGCAGAAGCAGAAGCGGGGATGCCGAGCGGGGCTAACAACAAAGGGAAAAGCTAACCAAAGAAGCGTGGAGTGTCCGGGTAAGAAGCCATTTAAACTAGAACTAGCCGGCGCCAGGCTGGATAATCCCTGCACACATAGCAATTATCTTAGAATAAAACACAACTCACATAATGTTTTTTCTTTTGTGACCGTGTCAGAGGCAGACATGCAATCTACTGAGGTGGCTAACTATGATGCGTTCAGTTTATCGCAACATCTAGCAAACAATCGGACAATTCCCGTCGTATCAATTCCTAGATATGGTCGAAAATATTTAAAGTGCACTACGCATAATAAACGCAACATTATTAATATTGCTACTTCGGATAATTTCAACAAACAATCCTCAAAACAGCCCACTACCTATAATATGGGCTTTTTAAACATAAGATCATTATCTTCCAAAACGTTATTAGTTAATGAGGTCATTAGAGACAACAAACTTGACGTCGTTGGTCTCGCCGAGACCTGGCTCAAACCAGACGATTTTTTGCGCTAAATGAGGCATCTCCTCCTAACTATACCAATGCACATGTTTCCCGTCCTCTTAAAAGGGGAGGGGGTGTCGCACTAATATACAATGAAAACTATAATTTTACACCTAACCTAAATAATAAATATAACTCGTTTGAGGTGCTCACTTTGAGGTTTGTCACACCGCTGCCTCTCCACCTGGCTGTTATCTACCGCCCCCCTGGGCCCTATTCGGACTTCATCAGTGAATTCTCAGAGTTTGTTGCTGATCTAGTGACGCACACCGACAATATAATCATAATGGGGGACTTTAATATCCATATGAATACCCCATCGGACCCTCCATGCGTGGCGCTCCAGACTATAATTGATAGCTGTGGTCTTACACAAATAATAAATGAAGCCACGCATCGCAACGGTAATACGATAGATCTAGTGCTTGTCAGGGGTGTCACCACCTCTAAAGTTACGATACTCCCGTACACTAAAGTAATGTCCGATCATTACCTTATAAAATTCAAAGTTCTGACTCATTTTCAACAAACTAATAATAATAATAATAACTACTATAGCAGCCGCAACATTAATGCTGCCACAACGATGACTCTTACTGACCTACTGCCTTCGGTAATGGCACCATTCCCAAATTATTTGGGCTCTATTGATAACCTCACTAACAACTTTAACGACGCCCTGCGTGACACCATTGATAGTGTAGCACCGCTAAAGCTAAAAAGGGCCCCTAAAAGACGTACCCCATGGTTTACAGAAGAAACTAAAGCCCAGAAATTATCATGTAGAAAGCTGGAACGCAAATGGCGTGCGACTAAACTTGAGGTTTTCCATCAAGCATGGTGTGATAGTTTAATAACTTATAAACGCATGCTTACCTCAGCTAAAGCTAAATATTACTCAAATCTCATCCACCTCAACAAAAATGATCCTAAATTTGTGTTTAGTACAGTAGCATCGCTAACCCAACAAGGGATTCTTCCCAGTAGCTCCACCCACTCAGCAGATGACTTTATGAATTTCTTTAATAAGAAAATTGAAGTCATTAGAAAAGAGATTAAAGACAATACATCTCAGCTACAACTGGGTTCTATTAACACAGATACGACTGTATATACGACGGACACTGCCCTCCAAAATAGTTTCACTCTCTTTGATGAAATAACATTGGAGGACTTGTTAAAATGTGTAAATGGGACAAAACAAACAACATGTTTACTTGACCCAATTCCTGGGAAACTTATCAAGGAGCTTTTTGTATTATTAGGTCCATCAGTGTTAAATATTATAAACTTATCACTTTCCTCTGGCACTGTTCCCCTAGCATTCAAAAAAGCGGTTATTCATCCTCTACTCAAAAGACCTAACCTCGATCCTGATCTCTTGGTAAACTACCGGCCGGTGTCCCACCTTCCGTTTATCTCGAAAATCCTCGAAAAATTGTCGCACAGCAGCTAAATGAACACTTCGCGTCTAACAATCTCTGTGAACCTTTTCAATCCGGTTTCAGGGCAAATCACTCTACGGAGACAGCCCTCGCAAAAATGACTAATGATCTATTGCTAACGATGGATTCTGATGCTTCATCTTTGTTGCTGCTTCTTGACCTTAGCGCCGCTTTCGATACTGTTGATCATAATATTTTATTAGAGCGTATCAAAACGCGTATTGGGATGTCAGACTTAGCCTTGTCTTGGTTTAACTCTTATCTTACTGACAGGATGCACTGTGTCTCCCATAACAATGTGACATCGGACTATGTTAAGGTAACGTGCGGAGTTCCCCAGGGTTCGGTTCTTGGCCCTGCACTCTTTAGTATTTTATATGCTGCCGCTAGGTGACATCATACGCAAATACGGTGTTAGCTTTCACTGTTATGCTGATGACACTCAACTCTACATGCCCCTAAAGCTGACCAACACGCCGGATTGTAGTCAGCTGGAGGCGTGTCTTAATGAAATTAAACAATGGGGATGTCCGCTAACTTTTTGCAACTCAACGCTAAGAAAACGGAAATGCTGATTATCGGTCCTGCTCAACACCGACATCTATTTAATAATACCACCTTAACATTTGACAACCAAACAATTAAACAAGGCGACTCGGTAAAGAATCTGGGTATTATCTTCGACCCAACTCTCTCGTTTGAGAGTTACTAAAGCGGCCTTCTTTCATCTCCGTAATATCGCTAAAATTTGTTCCATTTTGTCCACAAGCGATGCTGAGATCATTATCCATGCGTTCGTTACATCTCGTCTCGATTACTGTAACGTTTTATTTTCGGGCCTCCCTATGTCTAGCATTAAAAGATTACAGATGGTACAAAATGCGGCTGCTAGACTTTTGACAAAAACAAGAAAGTTTGATCATATTATGCCTATACTGGCTCACTTGCACTTGCTTCCTGTGCACCTAAGATGCGACTTTAAGGTTTTACTACTTACGTATAAAATACTACACGGTCAAGCTCCTGCCTATCTTGCCGATTGTATTGTAACATATGTCCCGGCAAGAAATCTGCGTTCAAAGAACTCCGGCTTATTAGTGATTCCCAGAGCCCAAAAAAAGTCTGCGGGCTATAGAGCGTTTTCTATTCGGGCTCCAATACTATGGAATGCTCTCCCGGTAAAAGTTAGAGATGCTACCTCAGTAGAAGCATTTAAGTCTCATCTTAAAACTCCTTAGTATACTCTAGCCTTTAAATAGACTCCCTTTTTAGACCAGTTGATCTGCCGTTTCTTTTCTTTTCTTTTCTACTCTGCTCCAAACCCGGGGTGGACTGCTAGCCTGTCCATCGGATGGGGACGTCTCTACGCTGCTGACCCGTCTCCGCTCGAGATGGTTCCTGCTGGCCCCACTATGGACTGGACTTTCGCTGATGTGTTGGACTTTCACAATATTATGTCAGACCCACTCGACATCCATTGCTTTCGGTCTCCCCTAGAGGGGGGGTTACCCACATATGCGGTCCTCTCCAAGGTTTCTCATAGTCATTCACATTGACGTCTCACTGGGGTGAGTTTTCCTTGCCCGTATGTGGGCTCTGATTTAGGGCTATATAAATAAACATTGATTGATTGATTGATTGAATATGGCCCCTGCATACTTCAATTTTTCATAGTACGCCCATTGTTGGAAAAAATTTGGACACCCATGAACTAGAGTATCAAAAGGATCGATTTTTTTTATTTGAGAATGGATATTAGAGCATAAACATATGGTATCAGCGGTATGCATTTTTCAGTATCAATCTGCATATCTTAAGTTGCTTAAGTGGAAGTGGACGCTATTTAACAACCATATGAATTCCCCTCGCTCAGTTCTGCTCAAATAGTGGGGCAGTGTCATGCTTCAAACCCCGTTTTGAGCAGCCCACATAACCTATACCTTTTTTTTTTTAATGAATACGTAGGGCTACTATTCTACTGTATTTTAAAGTTGTGTCTGCGCTTGTTCATTAAGGAACAGTTTGGATTTAAGTGTTAAGAAAGCAATCTTTTTTTTTGTATAATATAAAATAATCACAAGTCCCAGTTATACAATAAGATGTAGATCGGAATAAATAAATGTACACAAATATTACTCTATTTGTGAGAGTTATTCTAAAATACTGGTTGTAATTGTATTTGTTTTTGTTTTTTTCATTGTAAACATTACATAAGGCGGTACCACATTTGCTTTGGCAGTGACATCACAAGGCTGTACTCACCTACAAAAATGTGTAACAACACAGACGAAATACACAAATAAAATATTAGGTACGAATAAAATGCATTAATGGAGATTAAATGTTTAAATACAAAAGTTTGGACAAAATACAAATGTGAATACAAAATTGTACCACCATACCTGGTGTGTGTACGCCTCAACTGGTACAAATCAGTTATGAACCCGAACAAGGGAATCCAAATGAAAATAACAAATACAATTTAAAATAATTATTAAAAAAAACAAACATGTATATATATATATAGTTTACTGTGGTTACCGTGGTTTATCCGTTATAGAGTGCTTAAAACCGGGGTAGAACGGAATATATGTATATATATATATATATATATATGTATATATATATATATATATATATATATATATATATATATATATATATATATATATATATATATATATATATATATATATATATATATATATATATATATATATATATATATATATATATATACACGTTATATATATATATATATATGTGTGTATATATATATATATATATATATATATATATATATATATATATATATATATATATATATATATATATATATATATGTGTATATATAGATATATGTGTATATATATATATATGTGTATATATATATCTATCTATCTATCTATCTATCTATCTATCTATCTATCTATCTATCTATCTATCTATCTATCTATCTATCTATCTATCTATATATATATATATATATATATATATATATATATATATATATATATAGCATCTCTACTTCCTCAGGAGACTCAGGAAGTTCAAACTAAACCACAAGGTCCTCAGAAACTTCTACTCATGTACAACAGAGAGTGTCATGACTGGAAACATCACCTCCTGGTTTGGGAATAGCACCGCACACGACTGCAACAGACTGCAGAGAGTGGCCAGATCAGCCGAGCGCACCATCGGAGGTGTGCTACCAACCATCTGCAACATCTACACCAGGCGGTGTAGATCCAAGGCCAAGAGGATAGTGAGGGACTCTAGCCACCCAAGCAACTGCCTCTTCTCACTGCTGCAGTCAGGCAAGAGCTACCGGAGTCTCATGGCCAACACGGAGAGACTCAGGAGAAGCTTCAATCACCAAGACATCAAACTGCTCAACTGCACCGCTGATTAACACTTATCACAATTGCACAAAACCGCACGCACAAGAATCACTTTACTTACCACTGTAATTACCGGACTACAATACTCTTCATTCAATGACTGTAAATAATGTAAAAACAAAAGTATAAAGAAGTCATACTGTTCCATTACCTCTGTTCACACTACTGTCACTACTCATCTGCCAAAAGAACTGTAGACACCTTAATATTTATTACTTCCTATACTGTATATACTGTGTATACTGTATATACGGTTATACTATTTGATTTTGCACTGGTACTGTATGTGACTACTGTACTTTTACTTGTACTGATACTTCTACCATAACTACTGGGACTTATTGTGCAACTTATTGTCTTGTAATGAATGTACATCAGAGCTATTCAAATTGTTGTATTTTTTGTATTTAGTGTATTAGATTCAGCTACTAGTGTTTGGATCCCACTGTACGCAATATCTGAAGAGCATGGAAAAAAGCATTTCACTGTGGTGTACTCTGCATGTGACGAATAAAACCCTTGAACCTTGATCTATACATATATATATATATATATATATATATATATATATATATATATATATATATATATATATATATATATACACATATATATATACACATATATATATATATATATATATATATATATATATATATATATATATATATATATATATACACATATATATATATATATATATATATATATATATATACACATATATATATATATATATATATATATATATATATATATATACACATATATATATATATATATATATACACATATATATATATATATATATATATATATATATATATATATATATATATATATATATATATATATATATATATATATATATATATATATATATACACATATATATATATATATATACATACACATATATATATATATATATATATATATATCAGACTGCAGTTGAGCAGTCTGATGTCTTGGGGATTGAAGCTTCTCCTGAGTCTCTCCGTGTTGGCCATGAGACTCCGGTAGCGCTTGCCTGACTGCAGCAGTGAGAAGAGGCAGTTGCTCGGGTGGCTAGAGTCCCTCACTATCATCTGGGCCTTGGATCTACACCGCCTGGTGTAGATATTGCAGATGGTTGGTAGCACATCTCCGATGGTGCGCTCGGCTGATCTGGCCACTCTCTGCAGTCTGTTGCGGTCGTGTGCGGTGCTATTCCCAAACCAGGAGGTGATGTTTCCAGTCATGACACTCTCTGTTGTACATGAGTAGAAGTTTCTGAGGATCTTGTGGTTTAGTTTGAACTTCCTGAGTCTCCTGAGGAAGTAGAGATGCTGTCGTGCCTTTTTCACCACTGTGTCTATGTGTGTGGTCCAGGACAGGTCTTCTGATATTGTCACTCAGAGGTATTTGAAGTTGGTCACTCTCTCAATCGGCGTCCCGTCTATGCTGAGTGGACTGTAGTTCCTTGCCCCCCGTCTCCTAAAATCCGCTATGATCTCCTTGGTCTTGCTGACGTTCAGGGCGAGGTGGTTCTCCTGACACCATAGTGCAGTGACGTGTGGTGAGGTTCATGGCTGGTGAGGCACTGACTTCATCACAGTCAGATTTACAAACATATGAACCCTAAAGAGTATCTTATTCACATTATGATTGGCAGCAGTTAATGGATTATGTTTAAAAGCTCATACCAGCATTCTTCCCTGCTTGGCACTCAGTATCAAGGGGGTCCAGACTGAGTCCAAGGAAAAAACCTCACACAGCATGGCACACATAAACATGATACATGTAATCACAACAACTCGCAACAGAGGGGGGAGATTTGGGGCCCTGGAGGCCGACTGCCGCTATTAAAGCGCTACTCAGCCATCCACAACCCCGGAGGAATTAAGCAGTGGTGAAGGCGTTGATTGGGGGAGGGGCGGGTGCGTGCATGTGTGCCCAATTAACTTGGGTGAGATGTTGAAATGTTTTTGTGGACTCGGGCCGATCTCAAAGTTCGACACCAGGTGTTATTGAAAAAAAGGAAGGTCAAAAGCGTCCATCGTTGAGGAGTCCTCGGGGGACTTCTTCAGAACAGCCTGTTCCTGATAGCATCAAGGCCATTCGAGGGAGTACAATCGTAGATTAAGATGTTGTTTTCTTCGAGCAGTCAAAACAATGACCTGCCTGCTCTGTGTGTCCGTGCTGGATCTCTCAAATTCAATTTAATTATTCCTTCTCAGCAAACTTCTCCAAGATCAGATCCATTTTGCGATTCAAATCAGAAATCGCCCCAGTCTGTGTTCCCACAGCCCGACCCAATCCTTCCATTGCGATGAACAGCCGTTGGGCTCCTTGAATGGCTGCCATCGTCTTCCGAATTTGACGATACACCAGAGCAATGCCCAGCCCAATCAGCAGGTGCCCCGTGATCACGGTTCCAAATAGGTAGATGTCTTCCACGTCCTCGATGGAAAGGACTGAGAGGCACATGAGTCTCCATTTATCCCAGGAATCTCTCACGTACCCCGCAGCAATGGTTCCATCAGGGCAGCCAGGCTCCCCCGAACCTCTTTTCCTTGTCGAAAAGGCTTTGTCATTGCGTCGAGAGTCCAGCTGATCATATCCATGTTTAATGTTTAGATTTGAGGACAGCGCAAAGAAAGAGGCTTCAAAAAAGTTCAGACAAGACAAGGACACAAGAAAGCAAGCAGGGAAGGAGGGAGCGGAGAAAAATGTGACCGCCCTCACCAAGAGGCAAGACAGAAAAAATAAAAATAAAAAAACAAAATAAAATAAATACAAATCTAGTAAGGAGAGCGTGGAGAGGCAGCCGAACGGAGCAGCGCCATCTTGCACATATATATAAATATATGTATGTATGCATATATAATATATATATATATATATATATATATATATATATATATATATATATATATATATATATATATATATATATATATATATTTATAGATATGTATATATATATATTTATAGATATGTATATGTAAAAAAAAAAATTCTTTATTTAAAAAAAAGTTAAGTTTAATTTAACGCTGACTCATTTTCTAGTTCAGTTGCCAATGAGATGGGCAATTGCTGACACTCAATTTGCACGTGCATAAGAAACGGCTCCCAAATGAACGACTCACAACTGGGAATCAAATATAATCGTTCACCCCAAAAAAGCCGGTCAAAAGACTCGATTCGTTGGTGAACAGCACATCTCCGACAACAAGTAACAATGTACTGTGAGTTGAATGCAATCATGCAGTGGTTTGTGTTAAAGTTATGGCAAAGATGATGTACTTACCCACGCTGCCCTTGAGTGGTGAATATCTGTCTCACCTCGAGCTGAACCTGCCGTTTGCAGTAATTTGTCTGGTTTTGAGGGCTGGGTGCACAATAACAACAGCCAACTCAGACAGACTTCATTCTTTATCTGTCGGCCCAATAAAACACAGCTCATATTCTAGAACCATTATTACCTCAGCCGAGTGCACGGACTGACGAGAGACGTTATGATTCTGCCTGTCTGTTTATGGGCGTCCCACGCAAGGTCGCCATGAATTACACATAAAACTCACTGATATCTTCAAAGTAACTGTTTTGTGGTGTCTTAATAACATTCCAGTGACGCGCGTTGGTGAAAATACCACAAGGATCAAGAATTACAGCACACTTGATGGGAGAATGCAGTTTGGGGGGAATTTTGACCGTCGTCCACAATCCTTATATGAGAGGGTTGTACGGTATACCGGTACTAGTATAATATTGCGGTACTAATGAATCAAAAACGGTACTATACTCTGTTTGAAAAGTACCTTTTCCCCCTTTTTTTTTGTTTTCAAGGGGTATGACAGCACGTCGTCACATCGTGACATTGCTGGTTTTACGAGCAGAGGAGCATGTTCGGCAGCGCACACACACAGAGTATTTACAAGCAGACACAGTGTGTAGGCAGAAAAGGGAGAACGGATGCATTTTGGTGTAAAAAGTAAAGATAAAGGTGAAGTTATAACACTGAAACACCCTCAGGAAGAGGTGCTTTAAGACATGGCTAGCTAGCTAGCAGCTAATGTCCATCCGCAGTCTGCAGTGTTTTAGCTACTTCTAAATGACTAGTCTTTGCCTTCACGGTAACAAATAAAGTACGTTTCTTACAAGTAGCATTATCACTGCAGGACGAGGAATAGCTAAACATTCTTCACTACACACCCTAGGAGGATACAATAGCTCAGCGGCGTCACTGCTAATGACGCCATTCCTGAATGTAAACAAATGCCATAGGTGGATCTACACCTGACATCCACTGTAATGATACCAAGTACAAGAGCATATCTAGTCGATACTACTATGAATACATAGATATTTTTTATCGGGGACGACGTGGCGATGTTGGTAGAGTGGCCGTGTCAGCAATCGGAGGGTTGCTGATTACTGGGGTTCAATCCCCACCTTCTACCATCCTAGTCACGTCCGTTGTGTCCTTGGGCAAGACACTTCACCCTTGCTCCTGATGGCTGCTGGTTAGATGCCTTGCATGGCAGCTCCCGCCATCAGTGTGTGAAAGTGTGTGTGAATGGGTGAATGTGGAAATACTGTCAAAGCACTTTGAGTACCTTAAAGGTAGAAAAGCGCTATACAAGTATAACCCATTTATCATTTATCGTCACAAAATCTTATTTTCTTTTTTTTTAATTCATAATATGTTTATAAACTCAGTAAATATGTCCCTGGACACATGAGGACTTTGAATATGACCAATATATGATCCTGTAACTACTTGGTATTGGATCGATACCTAAATGTGTGGTATCATCCAAAACTAATGTAAAGTATCAAACAACTGTAGAATAAGTGATTATTACATTTTAACAGAAGTGTAGATAGAACATGTTAAAAGAGAAAATAAGCAGATATTAACAGTAAATGAACAAGTAGATTAATAATAAATTTTTACAGTTTGTCCCTCATAATGTTGACAAAATAATAGGGAGATAAATGACACAATATGTTACTGCATACGTCAGCAGACTAATTAGGAGTCTTTGTTTGTTTACTTACTACTAAAAGACAAGTTGTCTAGTATATTCACTATTTTATTTAACAACTGAAGTACAATGATAAACATATGTGTAATGTACACTAAGATTTTTTGTTCAAATAAAGACAATAATGCCATTTTTTGTGGTCCCCTTTATTTAGAAAAGTAACAAAATACATTTTGGTACCGGTACCAAAATATTGGTAACAATGCGGGTAATTGGAATTAATTTATTCTGCCTGTACAGCACTCTAAAAAACCTGCTGTAACTACGGTATTTACCAGACTGTAGGTTTATAAGGCGGTATATAAGCCGCACCCACTAAATTTTAGAATAGAAAAATATATTTTTCCATACATCAGTCGCACCGGATTCGAAGCCGTTGCGAAATGTGATATTTTACATACCTTAATGGTTTCCTAACTGTGTCTGTAACACGGCAGTAAAACAGCTGATCAAATAAAACAGAAGTTATGGACCCACTCGTTGCGGAAGCTAGCTCTCCAATCAGCTAAACAGACTCAATAAGACGACAGTGACGTTTTGGTGATTTTAGGAAACTGAAACAATACAAAAAGAATGCCATTGTAAGTTAATAATACTAACAAAGACACTTGTGTTAGCATACTAGCTAATGCTAACAACGCTAGATTCATTACATTACGATAGCACATACAAATATGTATGAAAACACTTCTACATAAATCACACATGGGACAGTTTAGTAAGTAAGAATTGTTTTAGTTATATTGTAAAACCTAAAAACGTCGCTTGGAGTAATGAATGAAGAATGCTTTCGAGCAGAAACGCTACGAGCGGATGTACTTCCGGTTCAAGGAATGAAACAGAAAATACATTTGTAACTGGCACCACCTGCACAGATGTGTGTGTCCAAGTTAAAGGAAACGGTAGGCTGTCTTCTTCTAATGGATTTATTAAAATTTTTCAATCAATCAATGTTTATATAGCCCTAAATCACAAGTGTCTCAAAGGGCTGCACAAGCCACAACGACATCCTCGGTACAGAGCCCACATAAGGGCAAGGAAAACTCACCCCAGTGGGACGTCGATGTGAATGACTATGAGAAACCTTGGAGAGGACAGCATATGTGGGTAACCCCCCCCCCCCTCTCTAGGGGAGACTGAAAGCAATGGATGTCGAGTGGGTCTGACATAATATTGTGAAAGTCCAGTCCATAGTCGGGCCAGCAGGCCATCTTTGGGAACATGGTAATGTTTGCGGAGGGATAAGTACTGGGGGTCAAGGCAATAAGATGGGTCAGCTGCAGGGACGTCTCCCTGCCACCGCTCCGCCACCAGGAGGCGTTCCGGGGTTAAAGAGAGCGAAACTCCAATGAGCGGTGGTCCCCGGCTGATGACCCTGCACCTGACCCAAGGCGCTGTAGGAGGCGCGTCAGGCATACTTGCCCAGCAGAAACAACACCATATCTGTACAATCAATCTGCTGTGGTCTGGAACAACATGGCACCCAAACAACCATCAGAATTGCAGCCAATATTACATACAGATAATGTGTCATGAGAGATGCAATTATAAATTAAATACAGACAGGACATAAGTAAAGGACATTACTCAAATATACCTACAAATGAGGCATAATGATCCAATATGTACATATGGCTAGCTTAACATAGCATGTTAGCATCGATTAGCTTGCAGTCATGCAGTGACGAAATATGTCTGATTAGCACTCCAACAAGCCAATAACGTCAACAAAGCTTACCTTTGTGCATTCACGCACAGTATAAAACATGTAGTGGACAAAATGAGACAAAGAAGGAGTGGCATAAAACACATATTTCTATGGCAGCGTCGGAGAAAGTTGTACATGTAAACAAATTGTTGAGTCACAGTCCACACAACGGTGAGTTCAATACTCTCAACAGTGAAGCATGATTAATATAAACAGTGGCCTTTTTAACAGTTAGGAAGGTTTGTGTCATGTGTGTCCTCCTACAGAAACCACATTGAAACTAAAAATATATTTTTCCATTTGCATACATTTTTTAAAATGCTCCAAGGAGCCACTAGGGCGGCGATAAAGAGCCGCATGCAGCTCTAGATCTCCGACCTAAATTCTTGGACTTGCAACTGTGATTGCAACTTCATGTCATACTTACAAATAGTACTAACATGATAATAAAACAACTGGACAGCAGTTATCATAATCAGCTCATTTTTAATGTTGCAATTAAAACAATATTTTATTATCAAAAACACACACAAAAGTACCGCAAATTTGTACCGTTAAGCTTTCCTTTTTCCAACCTTTATTTACCCAGGAAAGTCCCATTGAGATTAAGATTCTCTTTTTCAAAAGAGTCCTGCACTTGGTACCGTATTGGCTCCAATGTGAACGGTACTCAGTCCGAGTGCCAGTGCCGCTATGTCTCGTCTCGTCTTTTCACACCGCTAATGTGGAGAAGCGCTATTGATGAGGCAGGAGTTAAAGATGAAGTGCATCGAAACGTTTTTCTGTCAAAAGTTGGTCAACTCAATTGTCGAGGTAAAGACAAACTTGTGCCAAGATTAGACTTATTTATTTTTTGTCATTGTGTGAATGCTCTAAAGCTTTTAGACATATGTTTTTTCTTCTTCTTCTTCTCCAGATTTTGGCGCGCTCTACCGTCCACATTTTTCACACCATTCAAACCGTTCCAACTTCAAACTATTCAGCCTATTCGGAAATAGCGGACTTTCCTTTTAAAAATTCCAAAAATTCCCATATTTCCCAGAATTCCAAGTTTTCCGGGACATTTTTCCCATTCAAAATTAATTGGCCATTTTTCAAACTTCCACCATTTCCACATTTTTCAACAGATTCAAACCATCTTACCTTCATCATATTCCACTCATCCTGGAAATTTAAACTACTTTTTTTCCAAGTTCAAAAAATGTCCATGAATTTCCTAAATTTCTGGTTTTCCAAAGCCCTATTTCCACCCTTTTTTCTGGAGACTACTCCTTCCACATTTTTTAACGCATTTCAATCGTTTTACCGTCAAAACGTTTTTCTTAATCAGGAAAAACAATGAAATAATTTTTTGAACTGGAAAAATTCCCGGTTTTCCTAAAATTCCAGGAATTCCGTAATACTATTTCTCAATTCAACATGTTACTACTTGAACATATATCGACCAATTTGAACATATATCGACCGATTTGAAACATTTTAACACCAACCATTTCAACACATTCAGACCATTAAAGTGTTTTTTACCATTATCAAAAAATTCCCGCTTTTCCCGAAATTCCCATTTTTTTCTGAAATTCCCATTGAATTCCCAATGGGACATTTTTCAAAGTTACACAACTCCCACATTTTTCATCTGATTCAAACTGTTCCAACTTCAAAATATTTAGCCTGTAAATGAATTATGTGATTTACTGAAACAATTCTAAAATTAATTCTCGGATTTCCCATAATTCCCTTTTTTTTGGTGCATTTTCCCCATTCAAAATTAATTGACCATTTTTCAAACTTCCACAATTCCCACATTCTTCAACCCACTCAAACATTCCACCTTCAACACATTCAACTAATCCTGGACATTCAAACTACTATTTTTCCACATTCAACACATTTCCAGGAATTTGTGTTTTTAGGTAACCTATTTCCACCCGGTTGAAATAGGATGAAACATGTAAAAGGAGTAGTTCGACTACTCCTTTTACATGTTTCATCCTATTTCAACCGTTCCACGGTCAAAACTTTCCTCATATTCAGGAAAAAAACTAATTTGGTTAAGGAACTAGAAAGATTTCCGGTTTTCCAGAAATTCCAGGAATTTCTCAATTAAAAACTGTTACTAATTCAACATTTCTTGATGGATTTAAAACAATTGCAACACCAACCAATTCAGCTCATTCAGGATAGTCATGCTCCTAATCATTTTCAAAAAAATCCTGCTTTTCCCAAAATTCCAGAATTTCCAGGAAGGTCCCATTGAAATGAATGGAACATTTTTCCAAGTTGCACAATTCCTACATTTTTCAACTTATTCAAACCATTCCAACATCAACACATTCCACTCATCCTGGACATTCAAACTAACACTTTCCCAAGTTCCAAACCAAATTCCGGTTTCCCTGGAAATTCAAACTCTTTAAAATTCAAACCATTGCAACTTTTAAACCATTTCTGCATTCATCCTGTGTTCCATTAGCAATTAATTTCAGCGTCAGCTCTTCAACATTCAAAACATTCCAACATTCAAACTATTCTTACATTCTACTGATTCAAACTTTCTCACCTTCAACACATTCCACTCATCCTGGAGACTCAAACTATCCTTTCTCCAAGTTCAAAAAAAATTCCAGGTTTTTCCAAAATTCCTGGTTTTCCAAAGCCCTATTTCTACCCTTTTTTCTGGCGACTACTCCTTCCACATTGTTCAACGCATTTCAACTGTTATACCGTCAAAACATTTCTCTTAATCAGGAAAAAATATGAATTTGTTTTTTGAACTGGAAAAATTCCCAGTTTTCCCGAAATTTCAGGAATTCCGTAATACCGTTTCTCAATTCAACATGTTACTACGTCAACATTTCTCGACCCATTTGAAAAATTCCAACACCAACCATATCAACTCATTCAGACCATTCAATTTCTTTTTACCATTTTTTTAAAAATTCCCGCTTTTCCCGAAATTCACAAATTTGGAGAAATTCTCATTGAAATCAATGGGACATTTTTCAAAGTTCCACAACTCCCACATTGTTTATCTGATTTAAACTGTTCCAAATTCAAAATATTCAGCCTGTTCAGGAAATGTGCGCTTGACTTCAACAATTCTAAAAATAACTCCCGGATTTCCCATAATTCCTTTTTTTGGTGCATTTTCCCCATTCAAAATAAATTGGCCATTTTTCAAACTTCCACAATTCCCACATTTTTCAACTTATTCAAACCATTCCAACATCAACGCATTAAACTCACCCTGGACATTCAAACTACCATGTTTCCACATTCAACACATTTCCAGGAATTCACGTTTTTTGGTAACCTATTTCCACCCTTAAGTTCGGCTACTCCTTTCACATTTTTCAACCCATTTCAACCGTTCCACCGTCAAAACACTCCTTATATTCAGGACAAAAAACAAGTTGGTTAAGGAACTAGAAAAATTCCCGGTTTTACAGAAATTCCAGAAATTTCTTAATTAAAAACTGTTACTAATTCAAAATTTATTGACAGATTTAAACAATTCCAACACCAACAAATTCATCTCAATCAGGACATTCATGCTCCTAATCATTTTCAAAAAAATCCCACTTTTCCCAAAATTCCCAAATTTCCAGGAAGTTCCCATTGAAATGAATGGGACATTTTTCCGAATTGCACAATTCCCACTTTTTTCAACCTATTCAAACCATTCCAACTTCAACATTCAAACCATTTCAATATTTAAACCATTTCTCCATTCATCCTGCGTTCCATTAGCAATTAATTTCAGTGTCAGCTTTTCAACATTCAAACCATTCCAACAATCAAACTATTCTTATATTCATACTAAATTCTGTCATAATTTCACTTCAACTTCAGCATTAGAGCATTCACACGCACTTCTTTCAGGAATTGCCCCATCTAGTTGTGTGAATGCTCCAAAGCATTCACACATACGTTTTTTTCTTCTTCTTCTCCAGATTTTGGCGCGCTCTACCTTCCACATTTTTCACCCGATTTAAACCTTTACAACTTCAAACTGTTCAGCCTATTCGGGAATCGCGGGCTTTCCCTTGACAAATTCCAAAAATTCCAAGATTTCCCAGAATTTCAGGTTTTCCGGGACATTTTTCCCATTCAAAATGAATTGGCCATTTTTCAAACTTCTACCATTTTTAAATTTTTTAACCTATTCAAACCATTCTACCTTCAACACATTCCACTCATCCTGGAAATTCAATCTATCCTTTCTCCAAGTTAAAAACAATTCCAGGATTTTCCAAAACTGTTCCAACTTCAAAATATTCAGCCTGTTTGGAAATTATGTGCTTTACTTCAACAATTCTAAAATAAAATTCCAGGATTTCAGTTCAACTTCAGCATTGGAGCATTCAGAAATTGCCTCATCTAGTTTGAATGTGTTTTCTCTGTTGTTATCAGTGTAATGCTTCATTTGTGGTTTCAGGTTTACAGTATGTCACCACACTGATCGTTTTGTTTCTATCATGGCCGTCACTCAGTGGGAGTTCAGATTGTCTTGCCATCGTGAATCATCCAAGAAAGATTTTCTCTTTTCTCTTGTAGCGTTTTGCTCGTGACAGGAGTCGGCTGTGAGGGAAGATGCCGTGTCAGCATGGGGGACACGTGGCAGGGGCCAACGTGAATCACAGCGAGAAGGTAACTACCGTAATAACACAACACGTGTCTCTGTCCACCTTGCAGTTCCTCGCTGACAATTACATTAAAGTTGTACATTGTTGTTTTTTTGTTTTTTTCCCAGAAGGAACACACGTGCCGAGCCAATAGCAGGTCTCCAAACAAGAAGCCTTAATCAACTGCCTGAGTCAGTTGGAAAGTCATACGCCATGAGGGCCCAGTAAGGGACGCTGCAGTGTCGATATAGCATGTCCTCAAGGCTCGGGTCATTTCTGAAGAAGCAATTAAGGCGGGACTGTGGGGGGGGAACTTTTATGAGACCTGAAGAGCGGGACAATGAGAGTTCTTGTCAAGCTGTTGTCAACCAACCTCCGGGGAGACCCACCCATGTCCATAACTGGCCTAATAAAAATGTGCGTAAAAACAAATAAATAAATATAAAAGCTGAAGGTGTATTCCATCCAGGGTTTAGTAAAAGCACACGTGACTCTACAAAGTGACATTTGGTGAT
>NC_084736.1:41148452-41205952 GCF_033978785.1 Entelurus aequoreus
TGGGATTGAACCTGGAACCCTCAAGTTGCTGGCACGGCCACTCTACCAACCGAGCTATACCGCCCCAATAGTCATGTCACACATCAAAAAGACCATCTAAGACACACTGGACCCTCTACAGTTTGCCTACCGGCAGAACCGATCCACTGAGGATGCAGTCAACACCGTCATCTACACCACCCTCATCCACTTAGAGGGCAAGGACACCTATGCCAGGCTATTATTCATTGACTACAGCTCTGCTTTTAACACGGTCATCCCACAAAAACTCACTGCTAAACTCCTCACTGTTGGTCTGACCCCAACTCTCTGTGACTGGGTCCTGAACTTTCTCACAAACCAGCCCCAGTCAGTCAGAATCGGCAACCAGACATCAGGCACAAAGGTTCTAAGCACAGGGACCCCCAAGGCTGCGTGCTGAGCCCCCTGTTGTACACTCTTTTCACACACGACTGTGTGGCCTCCCAGAACAACACCAGTATCATCAAGTTTTCAGATGATACTACGGTCGTCGGACTGATCACCGGGGGAGCTGAGGCAGCGTACAGAAGGGAGGTAGCGGAACTGGTGGCCTGGTGTCAAGATAATAATCTCTCCTTGAACGCAGACAAGACCAAGGAGATGATTATTGACCCACGGAGAAGGAGTACACACTACACACCTCTGCACATAGGGGGGACAGAGGTGGACAGGGTGAAAACCTTTAAATTCCTCTGGACCCACATCAGCGAGGACCTCACCTGGGCTCACAACACCCAACAAACAATAAAGAAAGCCCAGCAGCGACTGTACTTCCTAAGAAGGCTGAGAAAATTTGGCATGCCACCCAAAATTCTCAGCAACTTCTATAGAAGTATGGTTGAGAGTGTCCTTACCCGCTCAATCACGGTCTGGTATGGAACCTGCACTGCTAAGGACAGGAAGGCACTCCAGCGAGTGATTAAAACTGCTCAGTACATATCAGGAGCAGCCTTCCCCTCCCTACAGGACATGTACTCTACCAGGGCCACCAGGAGAGCACACAACATCATAAAGGACAGTACACACCCCCAGCACAGTCTCTTCAGCCTCCTACCATCAGGCAGACGATACAGGAGCCTGAAATCCAGGACTACGAGACTGACAAATAGTTTCTACCCACAGTCCATCAGGCTTGTGAATGCTAACTTGTGAATGCTAGCACCCCCCCCCCATCCCCCACTTTTTACTTTTATCTTTTGAACAAAAGACAGCTACCATGACCACCCCCGAACTGTGAACCATCACTGTAGACACTTTTCACCTTTGATCACTAAAGACACTTTAAACTGCTGCTGTGAGCAAATGTCACCTCCATATTTATACTGTTGACTGTCAATCAGAATATGCAATAATGTTATGTTACTTACTGTGCCTTGTATATACATTTTTATTTTTATTTTTATTTTAGCTAAGTACTGTGTGACTTGTTGAAGTGTGGACTAGCAAAGTAAGATTTATATTGTACGGCTGTTTAACTGTGCATATGACAATAAAAAATATTGAATCTTCAATCTATATATATATATATATATATATATATATATATATATATATATATATATATATATATATATATATATATATATATATATATATAACAATTCGCCTCATACACAATTTATTTTTATTTTTTTTATTTTTTTTGCGTACACTGTAACAAAGTCTGTAGATTTTACTTTAAAAACTGGCATCTCAGTTGCCATAATTATACCATAAATGTATGATGGTTCTTACAGCATATTAAGTTAAATGGAAAAACAGTACCACTTTTTTTTTTTTTTTAACAGTAAAATTTATGGTTGTTGTTTTTAAGGTGTACTTCAGTTATTTTTAACATACAATCTATTTCCATTGTTTTGATTGATAACTTGCTTTGAGATCGTGAATCAGGCAGCTAATTAAGTATTGCATTTTATTCAAACAAAAATAAATGTTTGGAATGACAATAAATATTTGTTGCATTATTAAATAATAATAATTATATATATATATAATATTATTATTTGTTGCATTATTAGATACCATATTTTCCAGACCATTTTTCCTTCGCTTCGAGCCCTGTGGCTTATAAAACAATGCGACTAATTTATAGATTGTTCTTCCCTAGTGGCCATAATGTTTAGTATTCAACAAATTGGTTTCGGAGAACAACGACAGTGACACTGAAAAAGTGTGTTGTTGTTATGTGATGGCGTCATATTTTGGACGAGTTCGCTTACCACAGGTGCTGGGGTTGAAAATGTAGTGCCTGTTTTGTTCCTTGACCCGACAGCATTCGTTCATAGCGTTTCTCCTTGAAAGGATTCTTCATTCATCACTCTAAGCAAGGTTGGTAAGTTTTACAATATAACTAAAACAATGCTTACTTACTAAACCAAAATTCAATGGTCAAATCAACGTCAGAACCCAACATTGATTAAACGTTGTCAAAACGCATGTTGTTTCAACGTATTTGTGTTGTCGAATATTGGTTGGGAAATGACCAAAATTCAATGGTCAAATCAATGTCCCAACCTGACATTGAATAAACGTCATCAAAAAGCACGTTGTTTCAACGTTGTAATTGTGTTCAATTGTGTCTATAGGAGTGTTTTCATGCATATCCGTACGTGTTAGCGAACATGCTAACACAAGTGTATTATTAACTTACAACGCCATTCTTTTTGTATCGTTTCAGTTTCAAAAACTCCTCAGTAAATTCACCAAAACGTCACCATGGAGTTATTGAGTCTGTTTAGCTGATTGAAGAGCTAGCTTGCACAGCTAGTAGGTCCATGGCAATTTTGTTTGATCAGCCGTTTTATTGCCTTGTTACAGACACCGTTAGGAAACTATTAAGTTTTGTAAAGTGACATTTGCAAAAATGTCCTATGTAAATAACAAATTTTGCAACGGCTTACAATCCGGTGTGACTAAAATATGGCAAAATATTATTTTCTTCTAAAATTCATAGACCTACAGTTTGGTAAATACGGTAGTTACAACAGGTTTTTCAGAGTGCTAGATAGATAGATAGTACATGATTGATTCCTTCAGGAGAGTTACCTTAGGAAAATTAAAAAGTATTCTTATTAAATTATTTTCAATTACTCGCATTGTTAGCTGCCTCGCACTAGCAGTTTTCTATTATTCAGATCGCACAGAAAAAGGAAAGTCATGTGTTTTATCTCATATAGGTTGTTATTGAGTCTGTTTAGCTGACGGGAGAGCTAGCTTTTGCAGTGAGTGTGTCCGTGACCATGACTTCTGTTTTGTTCGATCGCTGTTTTACTGCCGTACAGGCACCGTTTGGAAACCAAGAAAGTATCTGTGGCTTTTAGCAGAAAAACGGACCCAGCAAGTGTCTTTAAGTATGGTAAAGGTGGTGCCTTTTACACAGGCAATCCATAAAAAGGAGGATGCAGTGGTGCAGCTTCGGGGACTTTATTTGCACTCAAGAAGCAGCTCATTTGAAGTCTGCAAAGGCTCACTGAATCTTTTGCCAATCCTCGTAAATTACCTTGATGAGCAGTGTGATTATATGAGCCAGAGAGGGGGCCGGGACTATCCTAGCACATCTATTATGCACTCTGAGAAATGTACAGGCTGCCATTGGAAACACTAGGCATGGGGGCAATTATACCCCGATTAGGTGCTGGAATAAAACTAAAAGAGATCAGCCAGTAAAGCAGAGCTCAATCACAGAAGGTGGTCGGCCATGATTTAATCAGAGGTGGACAAGGAGGAAAAGTGGTGGAAAGAATGTACGTACGCAATTATTCATTTGGTCCAGACGAGGAGGTCGCGACCCCGTGTTGCGGTCGCATTTGACAGCCTAATTATTTGATAGTTTTCCCAACAGTCACTTTGCCGGCGAAATGCATAATAAATGAGCGAGACAATTAGCATGCCAAAGATAAGAACAGGAAAGGAGCGGGTCATTCGGCAGACAAGGACGTTAATAAGATGTTATGAAGACACTGATGGGATACGGCAGTCGGAGATTGACCCGTATTGACGGAGAGTCGGTAAATGACAACGCGAGATGCGTTCGGTTCTTGGTGATCAATTCTTAAAAGAATGGATGGAATGATTGGGACACTTTTGAATGATGGATGAGTCAGAAGTGATCCATTAGTCTTTTGTTGTGCCCGTTTTAGCTTATTTATTCCTGTATGTGTTTCCATTCTAATGGAAGACGGCCCATGAATCCCCTCCAGTGACACGTAAGGTGAGGTTCAAGGAAGGTGAGGCCTTGACTAATGTACTTTAGTTCAATTTCACCTGCTCTCATCAGTGTTAATGCAGACTGCTCATTAAGAAGAATCATTCACTTTCATAAGAATTGTATTTATTTTGATCAAATTAAAAATGTCATTTGTATGTGAAGTGCACACACCTGTCCTCTTCCAGGAGAACCTCCTCTTATATAAGTGTTATAATGAAGGCAACACATGATGTAAGTGTCTATATTAGCTATAATAGCGTACTATCAAAATGACTTTAAAAGTCTTATATAAGTGTTATAATGAAGACAACACATGATGTAAGTGTCTATATTAGCTATTTTAGCCTACTATCAAAATTACTTTAAAAGCCTTATATAAGTGTTATAATGAAGGCAATACATGATGTAAGTGTCTATATTAGCTATATTAGCCTACTATCAAAATGACTTAAACAATCTTATATAAGTGTTATAATGAAGATAACACATGATGTAATTGTCTATATTAGATATATTAGCGTACTATCAAAATGACTTTAGCAGTCTTATATAAGTGTTATGATTAAGACAATACATGGTGTAAGTGTCTATATTAGCTATATTAGCCTACTATCAAAACAACTTTAAAAGTATTTTATAAGTGTTATAATGAAGACAACACATGATGCAAGTGTCTATATTAGCCTACTATCACAAAATTAATTTAAAAGTATTATATAAGTGTTATAATAAGGACAACACATGATGTGTCTGTATTAGTTATATTATCCTACTATCAAAATGACTTTAAAAGTCTTATATAATTGTTATAATGAAGGCAACACATGATGTAAGTGTCTATATTAGCTATATTAGCCTACTATCAAAATGACTTAAACAGTCTTATATAAGTTTTCTAAAGAAGACAACACATGATGTAAGTGTCTATATTAGTCATATTAGCCTACTATCAAAATGACTATGTGTCACAGGTTGACGAAAAAATCTTTGTTGACTAAAATGTTGAAATGTGATATTTATTCTACGAATTTTTACAACATTGGAAAACATTACTAAAACTTCTCAGAGGGTGAGATAATTCCTGGAAATGACTGTCTTAGAATGGCCACAGATATAGATGTGTGTGTCCAAATTAAAGGACATGGCAGGTTGTCTTCTTTTAATGGATTTATTACAATATTTGCAAGCTGGCTAACGTTTGCTGTGGTCTGGAACAACATGGCACACAAAAAACTATCAGAAATGAAACCAATATTACAAACATGAGACATGCAAATACAAATTAAATACACAGAGGACATAAGTAAAGGAAATTAAATTAACTCAAATATAGCTACAAAAGAGGCATAATGCATATGTACATACAGCTAGCCTAAATAGCATGTTAGCATCGCTTAGCTTGCAGTCATGCAGTGACCAAACATGCCTGATTAGCACTCCAACAAGTCAATAACATCAACAAAGTTCACCTTTGTGCATTCACGCACAGTATAAAACGTTTGGTGGACATAATGAGACAAATATGCTTTGAAATGATGGATGAGTCAGAAGTGATCTATTAGTCTTTTTTTGTGCCCGTTTTAGCTTATTTATTCCTGTATGTGTTTCCATTCTAATGGAAGACGACCCGTGACGCGTGAGGTGAGGTTCAAGGCAGGTGAGGCACTTTTTAAAATGTACTTTAGTTCAAGTTCACCTGCTGTCATCAGTGTTAATTTAGACTGCTCATTAAGAAGAATAATTTGCTTTCATAAGAATGTTATTTATTTATTTTGATCAAATTAAAAATGTCATTTGTATGTGAAATGCACACACCTGTCCTCTTCCAGGAGAACCTCCTTTACCTGTAAGGTACTTTGCTTAAAAACATCTGATTACCTCCTGTTTGGTCTAAAAGTCCAGGTTGGAGTCCAGTTTTTTGATCTTGTATACATAATTCTCCATCTTTGTAGTCTCATTTGTTCATTTAGTCATGCATTCATTCACCAGAACAATAAAATATATTTATTGTAATTTATTTGTGCAAATAAAGTTTTTACCAAAAAAAATGTGTTGCTTTCTTCTATAAAAAAAAAGATGGTAAGGTAACAAGTGCCTGCTAGCTCACGTACACCACCTCAGTCCACACTGGCTCCATGTGGCAACTTAGAGTACTACAGCTAGGGATTGACAGTAAATTCTGTACTTTTGTGGCTTTGACCGAATCCCGCCGATTCATGTAAAATCCAACGATGCTAAGTTACGGTACCTTGCCGACTCTTTGCACTTCGACACTTGCTGATCACTCCAGCTGTACTGAGAGCGAACTTAGCCAAACTACCTCTCTAGCCATTTTCAATGCCAACAAAATATTTTACTTAAAAAAAAAACGCTCCAACAAAAGGAAAATAAAGCTCCACTTTTCCAAAAATGCACTAGCTTGATGCCAATGTACTATGGCTTTGCTATAGACATGCTAATGATTACCATTAGCCATTTTGCATGGCAATTTCAACATAATTAGCATATATTCTGCATATAAATATAAGTCTAAAGTGTTGTATATGAAAGTTTATTTCATAAATCACAAAATCAAATATAAATAATGATGTTGCTTGTGGATGTTTTGAATGAATGCAATCTTGGCAGAGATGTTTCATGAGAGCTGATGCTTTTTCTTGTTGTTTTAATGACAACAATGCAAACTATACACATCCTTTTGACTCTGTATTGTTGTGTATATAAAAAGAGGTTTCATGTCAAAATATGGCAGTTTAATGGGATTTAATTACTCAAATTTCATATTGTGCACACAAAAAAAAGATACATTTCTGCAAAATTATATGTAAGTTTGGTTCAAGTGACCACCTGGGAGGACACATGTGACTCCAGGGAACATGCTTTATCAGTATCATGCTTCAAACCCCGCAACGCAAAACATGGTCATTGAAGCCTTTAATCCTGACTTCCTCATTTTGATTTATAAAAAAAAACCTGATTTATTCATTAGTGTTTTTGTTAAATATTGTGCTCTTAAGTTCATGTTGCTGATCAATTTGAATGTATTATCATTTATTGAGTTTATTTAACCTATTTGTTCAGTATTGAATGGCTCAAGTCGGTCAAGTCAGTCATTTAAATAAGGATTTTTTTATTTTTTAAATTATTTCAGGCAAATTGATGCACTTTAAGTCTTTTCTATTACAGACTAAAACAATGTTAATGAAGTTGTTGTAGAGTTCTACTTATAACAATTTATTAGACAAATATTACTATTTATAGTCACGGAAGGTTTTCTTCTTCCCTTTAAAGGAGCAGAAGCACTGGGTTGCCTTGTTGTAACGTTTAAAATAGTATGGTAATTCATTTAAATATACGTTTAAAAACAACAGCAACATTTTATTCTTTATTAGAAGCACTACTTATTCTGCCACTGTAAAAGACAGCCTTTAGGAGTGATTGTTATTTTTTATTGGATTTTGCCTGGAGTGAAATGCACCACAACATCAAGAAGAAGCAAGCGACGTCCTTCACAGCATCCAGCACTTAAGGGCAGCTGTATTTAAACAAGGCATGAGAGAAAGATGGTGGTCTATGTTACTCAAGGATATGTCAGCGCAGTAAAAGGTTATTTCATTTGTTTAAAGTAGTTTTGGGGCCAGCTGTGGGCATGGTGAGGGTACGTGTGACCCCGGGGGAATATGCTTCATCAGTATAATGTTTACAAATAAAAATCAACACACATTGATACAACGTTGATTATACATACATGCCCTTTAAAAGTGACCTTGAAACAACGTTGCAAAATAGTTGTAGTTGTACATTGAGACAACATGTATGGCTAAAGTTGGATACACGCTGTTGGTTGGGAAAAGAATAAAATTCAATGGTCAAATCAACATCACAAAATTACATTGAATAAACGTCGTCAAAAAGCATGTTGTTTCAAAGTTGTATTTGTGTTGTAGAATATTGGTTGGGAAATTACCAAAACTCAATAGTCAAATCAACGTCAGAACACAACATTGATTAAACGTTGTCAAAAAGCGTGCTGTTTCAAAGTTGTATTTGTGTTGTAGAATATTGGTTGGGAAATGACCAAATTTCAATGGTCAAATCAACGTCACAACCTGACATTGAGTAAACGTTGTCAAAAAGCATGTTGTCAACATATTTGTGTTGTAGAATATTGGTTGGGAAATTACCAACATTCAATAGTCAAATCAACGTCAGAACACAACATTGATTAAACGTCGTCAAAAAGGAAGTTGTTTTAACGTTGTATTTAGGTTGAGGAATTTTGGTTGGGAAATTACCAAAATTCAACGGTCAAATCAACGTCACAACCTGATATTAAAAAAAACATTGTCAAAAACATGTTATTTCATAGCTGTATTTAGGTTGTGGAATTTTGGTTGGGAAATGATCAAATTTCAATGGTCAATCAACGTTGGAACTCAACATTTATTAAACGTTGTCAAAAAGCATGTTGTTTCAATGTTGTATTTGGGTTGTAGAATATTCGTTGGGAAATGAACGAAATTCAATCAACGTCAGAACACAACATTGAATAAACGTTGTCAAAAAGCATCTTGTGTCGACATTCTATTTGTGTTGGAGAATATTAGTTAGGAAATGACCAAATTTCAATGGTCAAATCAACGTCACAACCTGACATTGAATTAACCTTGTCAAAAAGCATGTTGTTTCAACGTTGTATTTAGGTTGTGGAATTTTGGTTGGGAAATGACCAAAATTAAATGGTCAAATCAACATTAGAACCCAACATAATGAAACATCGTCAAAAAGCATGTTGTTTTAACGTTGTATTTGTGTTGTAGATTATTGGTTGGGAAATTACCAACATTCAATAGTCAAATCAACTTCAGAACACAACATTGATTAAACGTTGTCAAAAAGCATGTTGTTTCAACGTTGTATTTCGGTTGACCACATTTCAATGGTCAAATCAACGTCACAACCTGGTATTAATAAACATCGTCAAAAAACACGTTATTTCAATGCTGTATTTAGGTTGCGGAATTTTGGTTGGGAAATGACCAAAATTTAATGGTCAAATCAACGTTAAAACCCAAAATTAATTAAACATTGTCAAAAAGCATGTTGTTTCAATGTTGTATTTGTGTTGTAGAATATTGGCTGGAAAATGACCGAAATTCAATCAATTTCAGAATCCAACATTGATTAATTGTCCTCAAAAAGCATCTTGTTTCAAAGTTGTATTTGTGTTGTAAAATATTTGTTGGGAAATTACCAAAATTCAATAGTCAAATCAACGTCAGAACACAACATTGATTAAACATTGTCAAAAAACATGTTGTTTCAATGTTGGATTTGTGTTGTAGAATATTGGTTGGGAAATAACCAAATGTCAATGGTCAGATCAACGTCACAACCCGATATTGATTAAACATTGTCAAAAAGCATGTTACGACCTGGTCGCATCGAGGTGCGGGTGTTGTTCTCCCAGGAATGCAGACGGGCTTCGGACACAGCTTGCAGGTAAGAATGATTTATTTAAGAAATAAATAATATTTGAACAAACAAAACCGTGCTCATAGCACTTAAGGTAGAAACAAAAACGACTAGCGTGGGAGCTAGCAAGCAAAATAATGTAGCATGAGAGCTAGCAGGAAACAAAGTGGTCGTTACTTGTTGCATGAAAGCAAATTAGGAAGCCAGGCCGAGTGAGGCCCGGGCAAAGACTAAATAGCCCTCTGATCAGTGCTCGGGCAACAGGTGCGCGTCCCGAACGCTGATCAGAGGCAGGTGAGTAAAATCTGCAGTCATGGCAACAGAAACAAACACGTGACGCTAAAGTGTAAACAAATTGTGATCCGAGCAGCGGATCCTAACAGTACCCCCCCCTAAAAGGACAGATTCCAGATGTCCCTTGAAAACAAAAAAAACAACTGGAACCCAAAAAAAAAAAAGGCAATAGTTCACGAGTCAAGGGCGGGCGGGGGGGTGACTTGGTGGTGGGTCGCCAGGCCACGTGTCCCCGAATCCACCGGGGAAGGGTCAGGTGGCGGCGGCGAATGGAACGCCGCCGCCGCTGGCGAGGCGGGCGAGGCGGGCGACCACGGTAAGGCCACATTCGTGGCCGCCGAGAAGGTGGGCGTGAGTGGCGCCAGAATCTCAGCAGCCTCTGAGTCCTCTGAGAGAGCTGCTTGCGCAGCCGGACCACTCGAGGTCGCTGAGACGTCGCCGTGGAAGCGGTAGGTGTCGACGTCGCTGTCGTGGCAGCCGGAGTCGCCGCTGTCGTGGCAGCAGGAGTCGCCGCTGTCGTGGCAGCAGGAGTCGCCGCTGTCGTGGCAGCAGGAGTCGCCGCTGTCGTGGCAGCAGGAGTCGCCGCTGTCGTGGCAGCCGGAGTCGCCGCTGTCGTGGCAGCCGGAGTCGCCGCTGTCGTGGCAGCCGGAGTCGCTGTCGTGGCAGCCGGAGTCGCTGTCGTGGCAGCCGGAGTCGCTGTCGTGGCAGCAGGAGTCGCTGTCGTGGCAGCAGGAGTCGCTGTCGTGGCAGCAGGAGTCGCTGTGGTGGCAGCAGGAGTCGCTGTCGTGGCAGCAGGAGTCGCTGTCGTGGCAGCAGGAGTCGCTGTCGTGGCAGCAGGAGTCGCTGTCGTGGCAGCAGGAGTCGCTGTCGTGGCAGCAGGAGTCGCTGTCGTGGCAGCAGGAGTCGCTGTCGTGGCAGCCGGAGTCGCTGTCGTGGCAGCCGGAGTCGCTGTCGTGGCAGCCGGTGCTGGTGCGAGAACCAGTCGTGGTGCAGGTACTGGTGCGAGAACCAGTCGTGGTGCAGGTACTGGTGCGAGAACCAGTCGTGGTGCAGGTACTGGTGCGAGAACCAGTCGTGGTGCAGGTACTGGTGTGAGAACCAGTCGTGGTGCAGGTACTGGTGCGAGAACCAGTCGTGGTGCAGGTACTGGTGCGAGAACCAGTCGTGGTGCAGGTACTGGTGCGAGGACCAGTCGTGGTGCAGGTACTGGTGCGGGGACCAGTCGTGGAGCAGGTACTGGTGCGGGAACCAGCCGAGGTGCAGGTACTGGTGTGGGAACCAGCCGAGGTGCAGGTACTGGTGTGGGAACCAGCCGAGGTGCAGGTACTGGTGTGAGAACCAGTCGAGGTGCAGGTGGCCTAGCTGGCGGTTGCGGCTTAGCAGGCCGAAAAACCGGTGGTGGCGGCCGGGCAGGAGGTTGTGGCTTAGCCCGCCGAAGGACAGGTGGCGGTGGCCGAGCAGGAGGTTGCGGCTTAGCACGCCGTTGTGCCACCCCACTCGCACAGCTCCCAGTACTAGCCCCCCCCCTCAAAAAGCGGATCCCAGACGCGTTCCTTGCGGATTGGAACCGTCTTCAAGGGTGGGTGGAGGGTGGTCAGGGGGAGGGTAGAATCCTCTCCTCTAAATTGTCCAAAATGTCTATTGTCACCCCCCACTTGAGACTGGGACTGACTAGATTTAGTCCTTAAAAAAATGTCCTGATAATGTTTTATTGCAGAATTAAAGTCACTAGGAGGTGGCTGACAAAAGGGAGCAGAAGAATTAAAAAAAAAATCTTCGTCTCTGACGTCATCCACAGTGGGCGGGATGACGTCATCCGTGTGGGTCTCCAGCTGACTGACAGCCCAATCGGTGAAATGTTTGGCGAAGTGGTCGATAGGGTTGCCAAACATCTGAGGAGGGGAATCTTGGGCTGAATGTTGCTTACTGTGTACCGGTGGAGGAGTCTGTGGGAGTGGCGCGTCTTGGCAGCGAAGTGAAGACCTCTTTGGTGGCTTCCGTCTTCGCTGACGCGTCCGGTGGTGCGGAGGTGTGGCGATGTCCTCGGGCCAAACGAAGTGGATTGGGACCAACCTTCCGTTAGGACCCCATATCAGGTCCTGGCGCTCCGAAGGGGAATAGCGGAGAGTCTCCGCCTCCATTGCTCGCAACACCATCCACGCACCTTCGTCCATCTCCTCCGACGTGCTCGTTGCGGGAGAACTTCTTCTTGCTGGCTTCCTACTGTTACGACCTGGTCGCATCGAGGTGCGGGTGTTGTTCTCCCAGGAATGCAGACGGGCTTCGGACACAGCTTGCAGGTAAGAATGATTTATTTAAGAAATAAATAATATTTGAACAAACAAAACCGTGCTCATAGCACTTAAGGTAGAAACAAAAACGACTAGCGTGGGAGCTAGCAAGCAAAATAATGTAGCATGAGAGCTAGCAGGAAACAAAGTGGTCGTTACTTGTTGCATGAAAGCAAATTAGGAAGCCAGGCCGAGTGAGGCCCGGGCAAAGACTAAATAGCCCTCTGATCAGTGCTCGGGCAACAGGTGCGCGTCCCGAACGCTGATCAGAGGCAGGTGAGTAAAATCTGCAGTCATGGCAACAGAAACAAACACGTGACGCTAAAGTGTAAACAAATTGTGATCCGAGCAGCGGATCCTAACAAAGCATGTTGTTTCAACGTTGTATTTAGGTTGTGGAATTTTGGTTGGTTGGGAAATGACCAAATTTCAATGGTCAATTAAACATTAGAACCCAACATTAATTGAATGTCGTCAATAAGCATGTTGTTTCAACGTTGTATTTGAGTTGCTCATCATCAGGACCGAATTCAACAAGTTCTCAACATTGTTTCAATGTCTTGTGCCTGCTGGGAGGTTAAAGCGTTTTATAAACCGTGCTCCTGAGTTAATGTTTGTGATCAATGTGAATGTATTATTATTTTTGGAGTTTATTAAATTGTATTTTTCATTAATGTTTAGTTAAAATAAGGACACCATTCTTTTTTTGAGGCAACTTTTCTGCTACAGGCTAAAAAAAATGTGTTTGTAGCAAGTATCTAAATGTGTTTTTCTTTTGTCAACAAGGATACACTGTCATGCAGAGGTGTACTTATAACAAGTTTATAGACAAAGGATACCACTTATAGTGAAAAAGGGAATATGCACATTAGTTCATTGTGTAAATATGCAGGGTTGATAGCGAAGTTGCTCATTACTATCCACAGACCACACTCATATCTTCCCCGTTATGATAATCTGTCGCAGTGTTTGCCGCACTGTCTGCTGTAACGAAGACATTGAGCCTTCAGTCTTGTTTTCACATGCTGTGAAATCAGTTTCTTTCAATCAATAGCGCTCAAGGACCAAGGCTGTCTGATGTCGGAATAAAAAGGTAGCCCACCACACGACAGTATAATTAATACGCACCAGACGAGGTGTCGCTGTAAAAAAAAAAGAAAAAAAAAAGAGTCTGCATAAAAAAAGGTTGTTTTTTAATTGTTTAGACTTCACCGCATCTGTGTGGTGGATCTCAGCGGGTGTCGTTCAACATTGAATATTCAGCAGCAACAGTGGAGGAGAACTCACTCACGGAGGTCTGGAGTCTGAATTCATTTCAGATCTCTCCGAGCCGAAACACGCTTCAAGTGATTTGCAGCCATGAGATATTTGTGCACTCCGGTCTGTTTATTGCGGGGAAGCTCGACAGGTAATTGTTTTTCACTCGTAACACCGGAGATGTGATTGAATGTGCGTCTCCTCTGAGGGCTTCCTCTGCTTTAAGACTGCATATTTAAAAAACACAACAAAATTTCTTTTTTGTTTGCTTTTGTTCCAAAGTACAGGTGAACACCATCAAAGGAGAAATGCTCCAGTATCGTAAGATTTAAAGTTTGTTTACAGAATTTTTTTTTAAAAATGGCGAAAATCTAGTGTAGTCAAATTATTCCAAAAAATAATCAGAATATCATATTTTTCAGACTATTGACCACAGAACACTTTCCCACTTTGCATCAGTCCATCTTAAATGAGCTTGGGCCCAGCAAAGCGTTTCTGGGTGTTGTTGATAAATGGCTTCGGCTTTGCATAGTAGAGTTTTAACTTGCACTTCCAGATGTAGCGACAAACTGTTGGTAATACGGTATGTAAGCCGCACCCACTGAATTTTAGAAGAAAAAAATATTTATTCAAGCAACATATATATATATGTTGTGAAATGAGATATTTACATATAAATATTTTGTAAATGTTTATTTACATTCCTTGATTGTTTGCAAACGGTGCCTGTAACACGGCAGTAAAACGGATGATCAAACAAATCAGAAAAGTCATCGATGTCTCCTTCATGAGATTAATAAGATTTTCTCCTTTTTGATTAAGGTTCCAGATGTATATCAGCATTCGTCTTCCTTGTACTTTGTAAACAGTTTGAGTTTTGAACAGTTTTTCTTCCATACATAAGCCGCACCTTTGTATAAGGCGCATGGTTCAAAGCCTGGGAAAAAAAGTAACGGCTTATTGTCTGAAAAATACGGTAATCTATATTAATAATAAGCAATTAAGCAAAGTTCTACTTTGTGTGCTTTAGTCTTTTTGCAAGCTCAATATGAGCCCAAAGAAAGCAGTGGACAAGCGATGCGTTTGAAACATTCAGGTAGTATCCACAGCGTTGTCAACACTTCCTCCTACCCCATCTCCTTTTCTTTCGCTGGACGCCGAGAAGATTAACCAACGAGGTCACATTGTTTTGTTTTTTTTAATTTCTAATCACTGTAGCGACCGGGCTGTTGAAGTTAAGACGTTTTGTGATTTCAAACTGAGTACACCACAGGGCTAGTGACTGTGTGTGCGCGTGTCGGCAGGGCGGCAGCAAGTGAGGACAGTTCAGTTGGTTATTGTTGTTTTGACTATGTTATTGAATAGAACGTTGATCTTAGACTTAGACTTAGACAAACTTTATTGATTCACAAGGGAACATGAGGAAGTCAAAGGAGCTACTGTGATGTACTCTTTCAGGCGCATCAAAGAAAACAAATAAAAATAAAAGAAAAAAACTATTTTGTTTGTTTGATCTATGGTACTATATGGAAAATGGTATATGGTATATGTTGGTGAAAGTGTGCACATTGACTTTTGCAGAGGCTGGAACCAATTAGTCATGTTTACCTTGTTTCTTATGAAAAAATGTGCTTTAGTTTGTGCAATGCAGTCTGCTGAAAATGATGGAAAGCGCCACGCTACACAACAACTGACCCTGCGGTCAATGTCGGAATTGCCACAAAACACATTTCAATATATTCAACACTCTACTGCCCTCTGGTGGCTAAAGCGGATAGCGCACCCGCCCAATTTGTCACGTTTCAAGTGTCAGGTAAATGGGTTAATGGGGCCGTTTGAACCCCTTTCCTACTGCACTGTACAATAAATCATAATTTGAATACAATTTAGGTACTGCATTGTTTGTAACATGTGTACATATTAACAATTCATAGATGTGACGAATGTGCAACATATTAAAACATGTTTTTGAAAGGTAGTTGAAGGAATTGATTTTTTGGACAGGAAGGACAGGGGAAAAAAAAGAACAGCACATAAAAGATCCACAAAACGTAGAGTCATGGTCAGACCTGGGCTTTCAGGACGGGCCTGGATGGTGCATTAATAATACATCACCAACGTTGCATATTTGATGGACTATCGGCACACAGGCTACAGCGCTGACGTGATAATCATCTGAAGCGCCCCTCTGATCTTTAACTGAACCTTGAATGGAAATGTGATTTTCTTGGCAGAGAAGCCGGATGACAGAAATCATTAGCAGCTTAAGGAGGTCCCTGTTCTCCATCAGTGCACTCGGGTCTTTCAAGTGGTTTCACTCCAGCCGTTTTTGGTTCTCAGAGAACATAACGACTCTGACGAGGTGTTTTTGTTGTTGTTAATAGGGTAAGAAACTATCGACTCACTGACATCGGCATTAGCGCGCCTCGACGCGGTGAATCCATACTTTCTAAAAGCTGCACCACAAACAGATTTCTGTGGATTTTTTCATCAAGCCTGCAGTTTTGGGCTGAAACTACAAACAATTAGGATTCAATCAAGCCCTAAAAGCGCTCACATTGAAATTAAGTCTTCTCTGTGAGTTGAAACACTGATTAAACATTTTGAACGGATCTAAATTTGACCTCAAGCTACCTTGGACATTGTAGACTGGACATTTATTCTTTTAACTGTGTACTATACTTGTTAGGGGGCCCAACTTTTCCATACAAAGGAGGTCCACAGCCCACGCAAATGTTAACACTGAATTTGTCATGATCCATTGCCCGGGTCATGTTATGTTTAGTTTGCTATAGGGTTGCACAGAATACCGGTACTAGTATAGTATTGCGGTACTAATGAATCAAAAACGGTACTATAGTCTGTTTGGAAAGTGCAGGTTCCCCTTTTTTTTTTCTTATGAGCATGGCAATGCGTCGTCACTTTGCTGGTTTTACGAGCAGAGGAGCATGTTCGGCAGCGCACACACACGGATTACTTACAAGCAGGCACAGTGTGTAAACAGAAAAGGGAGAACGGACGCATTTTGGCCTAAAAAGTAAAGATAAAGATGAAGTTATAACACTGAAACACCCTCAGCAAGAGGTGCTTTAAGACATGGCTAGCTAGCTAGGGGCAGTGTTTTAGCTACTTCTAAATCACTAATCCTGTTCTCCATGGCGACAAATAAAGTAAGTTTCTTACATGTACATTATCACTGCAGGACGAGGAATAGCTAAACATGCTTCACTACACACCCTAGGAGGCTACAATAGCTCAGCAGCATCACCGCTAATGACAATGTTCCTGAATGTAAACAAATGCCATGGGTGGATCTGCACCTAACATCCACTGTAATAAGTACAATAGCGTATCTAGTTGAGACTACTATGATTACATCGATATTTTTTTATTGACACAAAATCTTTTTTCCTTTTTTTAAAATTATGTTTATGAACTCAGTAAATACGTTCCTGGACACATGAGGACTTTGAATATGACCAATGTATGATCCTTTAACTACTTGGTATCGAATCGATACCTAAATGTGTGGTATCATCCAAAACTAATGTAAAGTATCAAAGAAGAGAAGAATACGTGATAATTACATTTTAACATAAGTGTAGATAGATCATGTTAAAAAAGAAAATAAGCAGATATTAACAGTAAATGAACAAGGTGATTAATAATACATTTTTTCAGCTTGTCCTTTATAATGTTGACAAAATAACAGAATAATAAGTGACACGCTCAGAGAGTATGGGGTATCAGACTATCTGATAGTGGCAGTCCGCTCCCTGTATCCCTGAGTCAGAGCTTGGTCCGCATTGACGGCAGTAAGTCGGACCCGTTTCCAGTGAGGGTTGGATTCCGCCAAGGCTGCCCTTTGTCACCGATTCTGTTCATAACTTTTATGGACATAATTTCTAGGCGCAGTCAAGGCATTGAGGGGATCTGGTTTGGTGGCTGCAGGATTAGGTCTCTGCTTTTTGCAGATGATGTGGTCCTGATGGCTTCATCTGGCCAGGATCTTCAGCTCTCACTGGATCGGTTCGCAGCCGAGTGTGAAGCGACTGGGATGAGAATCAGCACCTCCAAGTCCGAGTCCATGGTTCTCGCCCGGAAAAGGGTGGAGTGCCATCTCCGGGTTGGGGAGGAGACCCTGCCCCAAATGGAGGAGTTCAAGTACCTCGGAGTCTTGCTCACGAGTGAGTGAAGAGTGGATCATGAGATCGACAGGCGGATCGGTGCAGTGTCTTCAGTAATGCGGTCACTGTATCGATCCGTTGTGGTAAAGAAGGAGCTGAGCCGGAAGGCAAAGCTCTCAATTTACCGGTTGATCAACGTTCCCATCCTCACCTATGGTCATGAGCTTTGGGTTATGACCGAAAGGACAAGATCACGGGTACAAGTGGCCGAAATTAGTTTTTCCTCCGCCGGGTGGCGGGGCTCTCCCTTAGAGATAATGTGAGATACTCTGTCATCCGGGGGGAGCTCAAAGTAAAGCCGCTGCTCCTCCACATCGAGAGGAGCCAGATGAGGTGGTTCAGGTATCTGGTCAGGATGCCACCCGAACGCCTCCCTAGGGAGGTGTTTAGGGCAAGTCCGACCGTTCGAGGCAACGGGGAAGGCCCAGGACATGTTGGGAAGACTATGTCTAACGGCTGGCCTGGGAATGCCTCAGGATCCCCTGGCAGGAGCTGGACGAAGTGGCTGGGGAGAGAGAAGTGTGGGCTTCCTTGCTTAGGCTGCTGCCCCCGCGACCCGACCTCGGCTAAGCGGAAGAAGATGGATGGATGGATGGATGGACAATATGTTACTGCATACGTCAGCAGACTAATTAGGAGCCTTTGTTTGTTTACTTTATACTGAAAGAAAAGTTGTGTAGTATGTTCACTATTTTATTTAAGGACTAAATTGCAATAATAAACATATGTTTAATGTACCCTAAGATTGTTTTAGTAAAAAAAAGCCAATTATACAATTTTTTGTGGTCCCCTTTATTTAGAAATGTATCAAAAAGTATCAACATACACTTTGTTACCGGTACCGGTACCAAAATATTGGTACCGAGACAACCCTAGTTTGTTACATCCTTAGGTTTTTGTCAATTAGTGATTGATTAGTGGCCGGGACGCTGTGTATTACAACTGAGTACCGATGGCGGCACATACGGACCACAGCTGAGAAACGGATATCTTTTTGCGGCCCTTTAGTGGGCCCTATGGTTAAGAAACACTGATGTATGCTATACCCTATCTCTGTAACTACATGTGCCAGTGTTCTACTTGCTACTTGCTAATAATATCAAGGGTCAGGAGGATGCTACATGCTAGCGTGTCATTACATTTGTCGTACGTCTACTGTTACTGGACTTCATTGTATCAGGTGTATAAATTGTAGGATTTCATTGTGATTAAATGTAGTTTTGGGTAAATCCTTCTGTATGTTGCCCATCGGACCAAAACAAGGCTCTTCGCCAGGGTCTGTAATTATGGCTGTATCTCCCACTCTTCTTCAAAATATACTTGCTCAGATCCTGGACATCATAATAGTACCCAAAAGTTTTGCGAACAATGGTTCGGAGCAGGCTGGAGCCAGAGCTTTACTGGAAAACAACAGTCTGCACATTGATCACGGCTGAACTGACTGAACCTTTGGACGGACAGAATGAACAGCCATACTTTTGGTGCCAACTTAAGGGAAGTAAAACCAGAGGAGCGAAAAGTTGCTGTAGCCAGGATTTGATCTGTGATCAATCGGAGACGAAAGCTCCTTAGTCTGAGACTGATGAGGATGTGGAAGCCAACATCTGCTCATGTGTAGATGACAGGCATTAATAATCAGACATGAGTTGAAGCTCTTGCAATGTTTTGTACTCATAAAAGAGAAAATGAAGTGAAATGCAGAACAAGGCCCGTGTTTTATTCACCTTGCCGATGAATTATTAACTGAAATTAAAAGGTGCACCTCGTATCGAGGTTTGCTTTTGTATCTTTAGGTAATAAAGAAGGCTCCTTTGATGCCCATTAGGGAATCGCTTCATGAAACACCGAATAAAATCACTTTCTGCCGTCTGTTTGCTACATAATTAGTCTGCCCACTTGAAAAAGGTGTGGGCAGCAGTTGTGTGCTGGACTTGGAGGCATGGTAGTCCACTAGGAGCTACCGTGCACCCCTTTACAAACAGAACTAGGAACGATATGTTGCCATCAGAGTAGCCTAGGTGTGTACTTGTGTAAGAGTACTCTTGCTTTTGAGTAGTTTGACTAGTCATCCAAATACTTACTTGAAAAATACTCAAGTACCAAGTAGCTGGTTAGTAACGTACGATTTATCCAGTAGCTATTTTTTGGTAGTACTTTTGTAACGGAGGCCAAACAGTGTGGTTGGTCCATGTGTACTTGAGTAACCTTTAGGAGCAGTGCTGGCCACTGGGTTTATGGCTCGGGCTTTTAGCTCTGTAGCTAGCACGCTCGTCTCTCAGGTTCAAGTCCCGGGCGGAACAGAAGAAGTATGGACTGAACCGGGCGGGTTACACTTGCACTACAACCGTAGTTTCTGTGTGTTAGAGACAAAGAGACACTACTACGGGATGTACTACAAAATAGGCACATTTTACATGATAGTAATGTTAGCGTATGTGTAGCTAAAACCTAAAAAAAAACATCTAAAACTTACCAAAGCGTGTTTTCTTTAGTTGAAAGTGGAAATCTTGTAGGCTGAAATGTGAACATGTCTACTTACCCAGATGACAGCGCATGATACAAAAGTAAATTTTCATTTTTGTAAGATGAACTTTGATCGCTGCGAGTCGTTTTCATCATTGCTGCCAGACTGCCATGGCCACCCCGATAGTTTTGAGTGCGGTCATGTGACTACCTGGCTCCTTTGGATAGGTTAAATGGAGTCATATGATATCATAGCTTTGTGAGTACCGTATTTTACGGACCATAGGGCGCACCGGATAATAAGGCGCACTGCTGATGAATGGTTTATTTTCAATATTTTTTCATATATAAGGTGCACTGGATTATAGGGCGCATTAAATGAGTCATATTATTTTTTTCTAAATGTAAAGTACTTCCTTGTGGTCCACATAACATGTAATGGTGGTTCTTTGGTCAAAATGTTGCATAGATGAGGTTTTACAGATCATCTTCAAGTCGCTTTCTGACAGTCTCTTCAGGATGCGCCGTTTTGTGGGCGGTCTTATTTACGTGGCTCACCTTCGACAGCGTCTTCTCCCCGTCATCTTTGTTGTAGCAGTGTAGCGTGCAAGGACGGGAGTGGAAGAAGTGTCAAAAGATGGCGCTAACTGTTTTAATGACATTCAGACTTTACTTCAATCAATAACGGAGCAGGATCTCCTCATCCGGAAACAACACTAAGGCTGGAAATGTGTCCCGTGAAAAACCGTCCGACCGGAACTCTCTAATAACTAAAGTTCCTTGGGTGAATAATGTAAACTCACTACACCGGTATGTTTTAGCGCTTTCATGGGGAGTTTACTGACAGATATAAGTAAGAACTTTACACTACTTTATATTAAAAACGCCAACAGCGGAGGATGAATGTCCCATAACAAGAAGATATAGAAAAAGAAGAAGCTTATTGACTACGGTGTCCGCACAGACTACAAAGGTGGACGCGCACAATTTTTCAGGATTTATGCAGATCTCAAATACAGATCAGCAGGTACCAGAAGGTAAGAAAAGTTGTTTTGTATAATATTGCGAAACAAAACGCCAGATATGTCTTACCTTATGCACATACCATAATAATATTCCTACGTTGAAGCACAGTACAATCCATCAAGCGGTGCGGCTTCATAGCTTACCAAAGTCCTACTAAAACATTTTGATAGATTTGTGAGCGCTGTGTGTAATGTTCTATATTTTTAATGGAACATAAAAATGTTGGTGATGTTTACTTGAGTCATATTGCCATCATATTGCAGTCTACACGTATGTATTATGTTTGACTGCCATCTACTGGTCACACTGATCATTACACCATGTACCAAATACAATTGCTTCGAGGTCGGTAAGCAAAACCAGAATTTTTTTGTACATTAGGAGCACTGCAGAGTTTTGAGAGAAAAAAAAGAAAATATTTTAAGTGCGCGTTATAGTCCGGAAAATACGATATATTAAAATGTACTTTCTCTATGTCAAACATTTTGATTTGAGGTAGTATTTGGGGGGTCTCTGCCTCTTCTCCCCCTTACGTAGAGCCGGCCTCGGTTTTACATCATAGGTAAGACACGTAACAGACCAAATGCGGTGCATTACAACCCACATTTGTTTTGGCAAACACTGCATCGTTACATGCACATGCAGCAATTTTCTGTTGTTTTTGCAGGTCTGCAAACATTGAAATTGTGCAACTTTTCCAAAACTCTCTTTTTTTACAAGGTCATGTTAGTGTTCCCATCTGATAACCCTTTGGCTAACCGTTTTATGGTTGAGCGCTTATCCATATTCCATTGAGGTGACTGATGTGATTTCAATGTTGATTGCCTGTGCTTATCGCCGCGATTGGTTTAGCGCTAGATACACACATGCAGACACCAGTGAAGAGAGTGATAAAGCACAGCACCGATCAAGGTAAACAAGGCCTGGATTATGATGGCTCGGATCTGGCAAATACACGTATTTTAATTGCACCTTTTACAAGGTCAGTCAAAGAAACATCCCTAAAGATAGTCCAACTGATGTCTTGGCAGAGCGTGTCATTTTGCAGGATTAACATGATACCAACCGCCTGTCTTTAATCTCCATGTCATTTAAAGCAAACATTCCCAAATGGACATGTTTTTTTTCTTTTTCTAACTTGAGCTCCATCAGATCCATTAACTCACTGGGGCACTTCATCAGAAAAACTCAGTGTCAGAGTGACAGTTCTAGGCCTACCCTGAAAGGAACCTTTAACCCTCTCTAAGTGTATCCGGTCCGGTGACAGGGGAGGCCTCCCCTCGCGAGGCTCGCTGCCCCGCTGTCCTGGTCAATGATGCATCGAGTATCTGATTGCACATGAGAAGCAATCCAAACAGCTTGTCATGGAAATATATTTACTTCTCCTTGCAGACATTATTCACACACACAACCATGCCCTGGCTGGATAGCAGGCTGAAAGAAGAGGAGTCTTTTTCCCCTCATTCGTTCTCCAGGAGATAAAGGAGTGATAAAAAAAAGCAGTGAAATGAAGAGAGACTGGATACTGAAGGCAAGAAAAAGATTAAATACCCAATAATTCCATTGCCACTAGTCATTTTTACAAAACCCAAAACCAGTGAAGTTGGCACGTTGTGTAAATGGTAAATAAAAAAAGAATACAATGATTTGCAAATCCTTTTCAACTTATATTCAATTGAATATACTGCAAAGACAAGATACTTAGCGTTCGAACTGGAAAACTTTTTTATTTTTTGAAAATATTAGCTCATTTGGAATTTGATGCCAGCAACATGTTTCAAAAAAGATGGCACACGTGACAAAAAAGACTGAGAAAGTTGAGGAATGCTCATCAAACACTTATTTGGAACATCCCACAGGTGAACAGGCTAATTGGGAACAGGTGGGTGCTATGATTAGGTATAAAAGCAGCTTCCATGAAATGCTCAGTCATTCACAAACAAGGATGGGGCGAGGGTCACCACTTTGTCATCAAATGCCTGAGCAAATTGTTGAACAGTTTAAGAACAACATTTCTCAACCAGCTATTGGAAATAATTTAGGGATTTCACCATCTAGGGTCTGTAATATCATAAAGAGGTTCAGAGAATCTGGAGAAATCACTGCATGTAAGCGATGATTTTATGGACCTTCGATCCCTCAGGCGGTACTGCATCAAAAAGCGACATCAGCATGTAAAGGACATCACCACATGGGCTCAGGAACACTTCAGAAAACCACTGTCAGTAACTGCAGTTGATCGCTACATCCGTAAGTGCAAGTTAAAGCTCTCCTATTCAAAGCCAGAGCCATTTATCAACAACATCCAGAAACGCTGCCGGCTTCGCTGGACCCGAGCTCATCTAAGATGGACTGATGCAAAGTGGAAAAGTGTTCTGTGGTCTGACGAGTCCACATTTCTAATTGTTTTTGGAAACTGTGGAAACTGTGAACCGTTAATGCTGAAAGGTACATACAGCTTTTGGAGCAACATATGTTGCCATCCAAGCAATATTCTCATGGACGCCCCTGCTTATTTCAGCAAGACAATGCCAAGCCACGTGTTACAACAGCATGGCTTCATAGTAAAATAGTGTGGGTACTAGACTGGCCTGCCTGTAGTCCAGACTTGTCTCCCATTGAGAATGTGTGGTGCATTATGAAGCCTAAAACACCACAACAGAGACAACTTAAGCTGTACATCAAGCAAGAATGTTGCCATACAAGCAACGTTCTCATGGACGCCCCTGCTTATTTCAGCAAGACAATGCCATGTTACGTGTTACAACAGAGTGGCTTCATAGTAAAAGAGTGCAGGTACTAGACTGACCTGCCTGTAGTCCAGACCTGTCACCCATTGAAAATGTGTGGCGCATTATGAAGCCTAAAATAGCACAACGGAGACCCCAGACTGTTGAACAACTTAAGCTGTACATCAAGCAAGAATGGGAAATAATTCCACTTCAAAAATGTGTCTCCTCAGTTTCTAAACATTTACTGAGTGTTGTTAAAAGGAAAGGCCATGTAACACAGTGGTAAAAATGCCTCTGTGACAACTTTTTTGCAATGTGTTGCTGCCATTAAATTCTAAATTCATAATTATTTGCAAAAAAAAAAAAAGAAGTTTCTCAGTGTGAACATTAAATATCTTGTCTTTGCAGTCTATTCAATTGAATATAAGTTGAAAAGGATTTGCAATTGTATTCTGTTTTTGTTTACCATTTACACTGCGTGCCGACTTCACTGGTTTTGGGTTTTGTATTTCCAGAAATTTGTAGAATCTGGAATCTGCGTTGTTTCAGAAAATATGAAGAGTACCGGTGCAGAAACCGATGAACGCCATTGCCGCCGATATTGAGCTGTGAGTACCCCAAATTAGTTTACACTAGAGGTTCCCAAACTGTTTTTCACCGAATACTACAACAGAAAAAATGTGTCTCTCCAAGTATAACACCATAATGACCAACAATAAAATATGGTAGCATTGTAGGTCCAAGTGTTCATTAAAAAACAAGACAGAGAGTTTACTGAACAAGTGTGTTTGGCCACTGTGACACTAAACACAGTTTGAACAGTAACACTGTGTTTGATGTAGGAAAATACTGTGATTTTTTGACGGACCACTAGTGGAATCAATGGTTTACAACATTTTCTAACAGGAGGTAAAATGTGAACTTTCGGGAAAAAAAACAAGTTCCCATTTCACTGTTGAATATTCAGTTTTTGTTGAAAAAACTGGCAAAAAGAGATACATCTGAGCGGTCTGTAGCTACATGCACATGGACACACTTAATCGGATTCAAAGCCTCATGGGAATAAAAATGCTTCATGTAAACACGTCATTCGGATATTCTGACCCGATCACACGCGTTCGGATCAAAATTAAATTCCGATCAAGACAAGGCATGGAAACACTTCTTCCGAAATCCGGGTTGAAATAATCCTTAGTGCGCATGTCTTTGATGTCAGCTTTGGTGGTGGAGGTGGGACTAAATGTAATAGTCAAATTATTCCACACCGGACCCCAGACACATTGTCTTCTCTCAATGTGGCCCCCGAATCCTAATAACTACCTGGCCTGCTCGAGAGCCAAAAGTACTGAATGAGGAGTTGGTACGTACTTGTTTTTTGTACAAATGTTCTTGAAAGGTTAATTAAAAAAAAACTGTATTGAAACAGTTTGACATTTCCCTGTTTATCTTTTTTCGTTAAACAAACCTGAAAAAATGTTTACAGCTTGGAATTCTTACAAATTGAAAGGCATTTCATTGTTGAATATTTGTTTGAAAAATATCATTATTGCGGTTACTTGACTGTTTGTGTTAATATAAGAAGGGACGCATTGTTAGGTTACTTTTGTTTTTCTTCTCCGGGCATTAACTGCAGCTGCTGTGTCGGCCTGATTACTGATAGGGGACACCTGTTCACTTTGTTGCTGGTGCTAGACCAGATCTGGGCAAAATACGGCCCGCGGGCCACAAGCGGCCCATTAAGATTTTCAATCCGGCCCGCCGGACGTTCTACATAATTTTTTTAGACCTTCAACATTATGATGTGCAGTGCTGTTTTTAAATGACTGTAAATCTTGAACTATAGAAAGTATTTCATTGGTTGAAATCTGCACTTTTGAGTGTTATAGGAGTTATTACGGTAATCTAGGTCACAGCAGCTCAGACTAGAAACAAACCAGAGTGGGCGGGGGTTTTTTTCAGAGCAGCCAGCCCCAAACACGTGTCAGGAACAGATGTGGAAGCATATTTTTACAACAAATATCTGCATAAAAGTGATAATATATCATATTGTAGGTGTTTATTACACTTTGCATTCATATTTTGCTGTTTGTTACATTTGTGTTGTGTTTTGCATGCTTGTAAAAGGTGTCTATGGAGGAGCTGGTCTGAGAAGTAAATTATGTTCATATGTTATTAATATTCAATGTTTTATTGATCATAGTTAATATTGTAAATCCCACTTTCTTAATATCATGTACATTTTGGGTGTCGCATTCAGTAAAAAACTGTAAAATTCCATTCCGTTTTTTGAGGTGGTCTGTCATAACTTTTTTAGAATTCTGTCGGACGTTGTGTCTTTTGGTGTTAGTGTTCCTGAAAAAAAGGGACCCAAACACACATACTGTACATCAGCTTTTTACAGCTAAATGTGTATGTATCATTTTATACACACATACACATCCCCCCCCCCCCCCACCCCTCCCACACACACACACAAATACATTGTTTCTCTCAATGTGGCCCCCAAGTCAAAATATTTGCCCAGCTCTTTGCTAGAGGAAGGGCTCCAGCCGAAATGTTGAAATGGCAATAAACACTAGACTATACTATATACAATTTTTTTTATTTTTTTTTTGAGGACTGAGCACCCACTCACACTTGGTTGGTTCATATTTCTGATAAGGCCAGGCTGGCACCATTTAAATCTGTTTTTGCAAAAAAAACTACTTTTGGACTTTTCTGCACAATTTTTACATAATTATCAAAATGATAATTTTGTAACAAATCAGCATTTTTCAAATTGAGAGCTGCATTGTGATTGTTAGAAACAATTGAATTGCAACCTGACTGTTCCATAAAAATCTCCGCAAAAAAAAATGTTTAAACCAAACAAGGAACATGAATGAATTCTCTTTTGTGTGTAAACGTTATATATATTTAAATTAGGCACATGATAAAGTTGGAGTATTCTCAATTGAGTAAAATGTTTTTTAAATTTTTGAAATGAAACTTGTAGAAATATTTGATCCGACTTTTTTTGTCGAGCACTTTAGAAATAACCACAGTGGAGCAAAATGCTGTGCAGAAAAATAATAATAATACAAGACATAAAAAGGCACAGAAAGTGATAAAAACTCAAAGATACATCTAAAAAACACATAAAATAAAGTTGATACATAAAAGTGTGTATGAAAAAGAATAATCCAAGTAAAACACAACAAAAACAGGTCAACTAGAATCAATTAAAAAAAAACTAAGCTAAAACCAAATAAAATATTATACAAGCAAGAATAACAGATAACTTAAAAAGAGAAGACTTTTATGAAAAAGGTTTAAAAAACAGTAGAAAAGCTCCAGTTATGCTTCATAATTTTCTGTATTTGAGATCCACATAAATTCCAAAAATTTGAAATCACAGCATGGAGGCGATATATTAAATCAACAATTGTTCCAAGCAAACTTTGAGAGGGTGTCAGGAAGTAGAGGTGACAACCCCAAGATGCAGAGATGGCAGGCTTGGTGCAGGAAAACATGATTTTAATGTCCAAAAAAATGCAAGGAAAAACACATACCAGGAACCAGGAGACAGGAAACAGGATACCAGGAAAACAGGTGAATTGGAAACAGCGAACATGAAACAAGAAAACCGGAGACAGCAACCAGCAAACAGTCCACAGCAGACAGGTAACAGCTTACAATACTCCAGCCCTGACAGGAGGGCGAGGCAGGTCTAAATAGCAGCCGGCTGATTGACACCAGGTGTGGCCAGGTGCCAATCAGCCGCAGCTGAGGGGAAACAGCGCTCAGGAAACTGAACAAAAATAAGAGCGCTGACAGGAAATAAAACACACAGAGGAAAAACCAAAACATAACCAAACTGTCAGTGAGAATCCTGACAGTAGCCCCCCTTCCGATAACGGATACCAGACGTTCTAGATAAACAAAAAAACCCCAAAAAGTCCAAAGTCACGGGAGGGCGGACAAGGCGGTGGGCCGCCAGGCCAAGTGTCCCCGCAACCAGCGGGGAAGAGTCAGGTGGCGACGGCGAGTTGAACGCCGCCGCAATTGGCAAGGTGGTCGCCCATGGAATGGTCACATCTGTGGCCGATGAGAGGGACGCATACCGGCGCATGATGGCCGACCGTGCGTCGGGCCAGCTGGAGATGCCGGAGACGGTGGCGAAGCCGCGGGACAGCCCGCTAGAGACGAGGAAGACGATGTCGTCGCCGTGGGAAGAGTCAGAGGAGCTTATATATTTAGATCCCTAGATTAATTGTTGTAATTGTTGTAAAACGCTCTTTATCACATTGTCTACTTTCTCATATCAATTAAATATTTGATTCATTTATGATGGTTCAGTTGTGATTCACTACAATAGGGCCCCACAGCACACTGGATTCTAGTCCATTGAAACACCACAACACTGCACTGCAAAAAGATAGTGTTAAAAAAAAATGATAACAAATTACAAAAGTTAGGCATATTTTACTTGAACTAAGCAAAATTATCTGCCAATAGAACACGAAAATTTGGCTTGTCAAGACTTTCCAAAACAAGTAAAATTAGCTTACCTCAATGAACCCAAAGATACCTTAAAATGAGTATATTCTCACTAATAACAAGTGCACTTTTCTTGATATAAAACAAATATGAGACCTTTTTTCTCAATATGTTGAAAAATATTCTTAAATTAAGTAAATGCTAGCGCCATTATCTTGACATAAAGATATGCGCTCGGCATTACATTTCTTGCATTTTCCCATCGATAACATGACAAGTGCGTGCTCTTTCAGTCAATTAGTGCGCAAGGAATATATATATATATATATATATATATATATATATATATATATATATATATATATATATATATATTTACAGCCCGGCCCCCGACCAAATTTTTTTTTATTGTAATTTTGAAGAATTTATCTGATTGTGCATGAACTATTTTGTTCAAAATTGTTTGAAATGTCACATGTTAAATGTTAACTGTCAGTTTATTGTACTGTGCCAACTGTACTACTATATGAGTACTTATGTTCTCTTGTATCATTGAAAATAAAACAGCAAAGTCCATTTGGCTGTCATCTGTTTTAATTATGAGACACAATTGTGTCAAAGTCATGATTTTTTTATTTCATGTTTTAAATAAGAAATTCTTACTTTGAAAAAGCAGTTTTATACTTGTGAGTGTTGATGACACAGCTTTGCAACAGTTGATATTCTAGTTTCAAGCATGTTGTACTCAATATAGGTCATGCAATCTCAGCTACAAGCTGTAATATCTTACTAAGATCATTTAGGTAGGACCAAAACACTTAAAACAAGTAAAACACTAACATAAACTCTGCTTAGTGAGAAGAAGTATCTTATCAGACAGAAAATAAGCAAATATCACCCTTTTTTGAGATATTCAATCTTACTTAGATTTCAGTTTTTACAGTGTGGATATTGTTCAAAGGAGATACATTTTAATTTGAAAAATTGCACACAAAACACAGCAAACAAATGTAAAATGCACAGCAAACTATTTACAATATAGCTCTTTTAAATAACTTTACAGTGAAGTAAAGTCATCTACTGGAGAGCTTGGAGCAGATGGACGCTCAGGTGGAGCGCATGCGTACTAGGTTGCGTTGCGGCGGCGGACGGAGGGGGGGTCTTAAACGGTGACATTGTTGTGTGTGGACATAGATAAGGTTAGGTGTGATTTACCCTGGATAACCTTATCCGGCTTAGTGTAAACGGGGCCTAAGACTCAAAATACTGTATCTGCGCCTCGATCGGAAAACAACATATTGAAAATAAATAATAATAAAACATTACATTTTTACCCGAGATATGCTGTCAGTACTGACTGACTTCATAATGTTTCCTCGTTTTCTGTATTTGTTTCCTTTCCAGCGCTATTATTTCCGTTCCACTTCCTGCTTTGGCTTCACCGCTTCCTCTTCCCTGTTACAGGTTGCCAATCAGGCATCTTATAATGCCTGCAGATTGTTGTAAACTGTTTGTGTCTCATGCTAACTGTTTGTTTGCTAACCCTTGCCAATGCAAGTTGTGCTTCCTGTGCACCTCCCTGCTGCACTATGGTCTTAAGTCAGGGGTGTCTGAATGATGCACAATGAAAAATGAATTGTCATTTTTGATACTTAAAACTATTAGGGATCCTCTCAGTTTTGGTGACTGTTAAAGGTCCCGGGGACCCCAAAAGGTCTCAGTCATTAAAGTGTAAACTTTAACATTTCAACAATTAAATACCTATGGATCAACTTTTTTTTTGTTTGTTTGTTTTGTGTTTTATGCCCTTTTTTAAAAACAAAAAAAACCAAAAAACTAATATATATTTTTAAGGCAAAAACACAAAATATGCAATATTTAACCCAAACAATGTTTGAAATTGAATATTTATTGTGAAGTCATTGGAACCTTAAATCGATCAATAATTATTATTTTTTTGTACTGTGACAGGTTAAGGGAAAAAAAAAATCAGACTATAAATAAATAATATGTCAACATATATTAATTTTATTTTCAATGCTTAAATCTCTAAATCAACTTCAGATCCGAGCGATGATTATAAGTTTTTTATTATTTTTTTGAGCAATGGCAGTTTAAAGTAAAAACTGGCTGTATGGGACCTTTGTATTATTAATGTCAACATTGCAACATTTTCTCTTAACATTACACCCGTGTCAAATGTTTATGTTTTTTTTTTTTGTAGTAGTATCTTTAAGATGAAATAAAAAAAATAGCTGCAAGTGGCTTACGGGCCGCACTATTGGCACCCTTGTCCAAGGTGTTTTGTCATTTAAAACTCTTCTCACCTGCACGACGTCTCCTGTCTATGCATCTCGAGGTCACAACTACCGCAGCGATGCGGATTAAAATCCTGCTTAAAGCTGCTCAAGCATTAGACACATTTTTTTTAAATTTTTTTTTAGGAATATTTAAAATGATGCCAACCCTATGCAGAATTTAAAAAAGACTACTTTTATCATCACATAGACTTTACAAATCTCAGATTAACACACTATGGTTACGTCCTGATACACGTCTTCACTTTTGATACGATACCGATATTGGAGCCCGATATTGATCTGATCAGCACCAATCATACATACTTTTGTTATTTTGTTGTGTAAAACGCTACAAAAGGTTCCATCGAGTGAAATTACTTCAAACAAAGAACAAAGGTATGTAAAACACAAACCTATTTATAAAACTCAAAACCAGGGAAGTTGTCACGTTGTGTAAATGGTAAATAAAAAGAGAATACCATGATTTGCAAATCATTTTCAACTTATATTCAATTGAATAGACTGCAAAGACAAAATATTTAATGTTCACACTGAGAAACTTTTTTTTTTTTTTTGCAAATAATCATTAACTTCGAATTTAATGGCAGCAACACATTGCAAAAAAGTTGTCACAGGGGCATTTTCACCACTGTGTTACATGGCCTTTCCTTTTACCAACACTCAGTAAACGTTTGGGAACTGAGGAGACACATTTTTGAAGTGGAATTATTTCCCATTCTTGCTTGATGTACAGCTTAAGTTGTTCAACAGTCTCCCTTCTGCTATTTTAGCCTTCATAATGCATCACCCATTTTCAATGGGAGACAGGTCTGGACTACAGGCAGGCCAGTGTAGTACCTGCACTCTTTTACTATGAAGCCATGCTGTTGTAACACGTGGTTTGGCATTTTCTTGCAGAAATAAGCAGGGGCGTCCATTAAAAAGACGTTGCTTGGATGGCAACATATGTTGCTCCAAAAGCTGTATGTACCTTTCAGCATTAATGGTGCCTTCACAGATGTGTAAGTTACCCATGTCTTGGGCACTAATACACCCCCATACCATCACAGATGCTGGCTTTTCAACTTTGTGCCTGCAACAGTCCGGATGGTTGTTTTCCTCTTTGGTCCGGAGGACACAACGTCCACAGTTTCCAAAAACTATTTGAAATGTGGACTCGTCAGACCACAGAACATATTTACACTTTGCATCAGTCCATCTTGGATGAGCTCGGGCCCAGCGAAGACGGCTGCGTTTCCGGGTGTTGTTGATAAATGGCTTCACAGTATAATGAATGAATGAATGAATGAATGAATGAATGATCTTTATTGTCATTGTGCATGTACAGGTACAGGTCCAACGAAATTTAGATTGCTTCCCTGAGGTGCTTTGCATTTTTTTTTAAATGAAGAAACCACACAATATACAAAAACAACACAATATACACAATATGCAATATACAATGTGGCCTAAGACCACTCTAGGAGGCAATGTAAAAGAAAACGAGACAGTAAAAAGTATAAAGTGACTAGAGAGGAGTAATGCTGAATCCCAGTGTGCTAAGGGGGTGGGAGTCAGCATGTCCTACCTCCTATGCTGTGCAGGCTTTTTATTGTGGATTAATTGTGTGAATAAATATGATAAAATAAATATTGTCCAGTTGGCATGTAATCGCTGATTGCACAGTCCCGGATCGTGATTGACCGGTGGCTTCCTCATGTTGCACGTGAGGGAGTTTTTTTTTTTTTTTTTTTTTTTTACAATTTAGCTGCGTTTAGTGCAGTTATGGCCCGGGGGTAGAAACTGTTCCTGAGTCTATTTGTGCGGGTTCTCATGGTTCTGAAACGTCTGCCGGAAGGCAGCCGATCGAAGTGGCTGTTGCCGGGGTGGGATGGGTCCTTGAGTATGTTGGCTGCCTTCTTCAGGCAGCGGGAGTTATACAGTTCTTCCAGGGAGGGGAGGGGGCACCCGATGATTTTTTGGGCCGAGTTGACGACCCTCTGGAGAGCTTTCCTCTCTGCTGCTGTGCAGCTGCAGAACCATTCGCAGATGCAGTATGTGAGGATGCTCTCCACAGAACAGCGGTAGAAGGACACCAGCAGATCCTGTCTCAGGTGGAGATTCCTGAGTACTCTCAAGAAGTAGAGCCTCTGCTGTGCCCTCTAGCTTGCTAACTTGCACTTACAGATGTAGCGACAAACTGTAGTTACTGACAGTGGTTTTCTGAAGTCTTCCTGAGGCCATGTGGTGATATCCTTTACACACTGATGTCGCTTTTTGATGCAGTACCGCCTGAAGGATCAAAAGTCACGAGCATTCAATGTTACGTGCAGTGATTTCTCCAGATTCCTGAACCTTTTGATGATATTACGGAGCGTAGATGGTGAAATCCCTAAATTCCTTGCAATAGCTGGTTGAGAAATGTTGTTCTTAAACAATTTGTTCAGGCATTTGTTGACAAAGTGGTGACCCTCGCCCTATCCTTGTTTGTGAATGACTGAGCATTTCATGGAAGCTGCTTTTATGAGAAGGAGAATGGCTGGACACGTACTCCGACTGCCAAGAGAGAGACCGGCAAGTGTGGCAATGGACTGGGTGCCAGAAGGGGGAAAGAGGAAGAGAGGACGGCCAAAGAAGACGTGGAGACAAACAGCCAAGGAAGACCTGAGAGAGATGGGAGTCAGCTGGCATGGAGCAAGAAGGGTCGCCAGTGACCGGAACAAATGGAGGGGACTCGTCGCCCAATGTTCCAACAGGAATGGGAGGAACTAAGTCTAAGTAAGTCTTTTATACCCGATCATGGCACCCACCTGTTCCCAATTAGCCTGTTCACCTGTGGGATGTTCCAAATAAGTGTTTGATGAGCATTCCTTAACTTTCCCAGTCTTTTTTGCCACTTGTGCCAATTTTTTGAAACATGTTGCAGGCATCAAATTCCAAAAGAGCTAATATTTGCAAAAAAACCAACAACATATTTCTGTGTTCCAACTATAAAAATCTTGTCTTTGCAGTCTATTCAATTACATAAAAGTTTAAAAGGATTTGCAAATCATTGTGTTCTCTTTGTATTTACCATTTACACAACGTGACAACTTCACTGGTTTTGGGGTTTGTAGAATTAAAGACATGTTTACTACCTGGGACGTCATGTCTGATTGTGTTTACATTAGACATTGTTTTTTTTGTCAAATGAACGGCAACATAAAAACATCGGATTGTTCCAAATAGTGCCAAAACTTGTTAGAAAACACGCTTAAAACGTCTCTATTTGGGGGGAAATTTTTTTCTGTCTACATTAATTTTAGGTCTAGAACTATGAAATTAGTGCAAATGTTTCAGCATTTTGTTATGTGAACGATTAAATGAAAAAATCTGATAAAAAAAAAAAAAGACTTTTTTGGACATCCTACACTGCTAAACAGACTCAACAAGTCCACGGTGACGTTTTTGGTGAATTTACTGAGGAATACAAAAACAATGCTGTTGTAAGTTAATAATACTAACACAGGAACTTGAAAACGCGTTAGCATATTAGCTCATGCTAATATGATTATACTACGATAGCACGTAAAAAACATTCCTACAGACATCACACATGGTACGCTTTAGTAAGTATAAACAGTTTTAGTTGTGCTGTCAGAACTTACAAACGTTGCTTCGAGTGACGAATGAAGAATCCGTACGAGTAAAAACGCCATGGATGGCTAGAAGACTGAACGACACTTGTACTTCCGGTTGAGAGCTTTAAAAAAAAAAAAAAAAAAAAAGGACACTGCAGCACCTGCGTTGAGCAAACTCGTCCAAAAGATGGCGCCATAGCACAAACAATAACCCACCTTTTCAGTGTCTAATCTTGATTTTTTGTTGTTGTTGTTTTTTTTACTATTTGCATGATGATGGTCAGCGAAGAAAAATACATAAATTAGCCGCACCCTTTTATAAGGGTCCAAAGCATCCAGAATTTACAGCATTTGATACTTGTTTATATTGAAAAATGTGCTGTTTTAGACTGCATTATTGTTCAATTAGGACATTATTACGTATGTCTAGCTTGCGTGCTATTGTGCGCTTAGCTGCGGCGTAGTTGCTAGTGCCCGGTAGCCTATAGCCCACCCTTTTTGTAAACGGCCATAATACAAGAAATTATTAACTTTGCGTGCTTACTGAAAGATTTGTTGTATCGGACATTTTACACGCAAGCCGATATCCTCCGATACTTGTTTTTTTTTTGCTGTAGCATCAGCATCAGACCCGTCGGGGCACCACTAGTAGTCACAAGAGTGTCACGGCTAGTTACACCAGGCCGTGCCTTTATGTTGGGTTTTCTTAGTGTTCTCCGGTGTTTGGTGAGAGTTCCTGTCTTGTGCTTTTATTTTGGCTGATTTTCTGGTTTTGTTGGTGTTTTCCCGTGGCTGCTTCACTTCTGTCCCAGAGCATTTCCCCTCACCTGTTTTCTGTTTGCAATTAAGACTATTCAAGTTGATCCTTTTTTCTACCTTGGTTTTCAGGACATTGTTGATGCTGCTGCTATCTGTTCACTGGTGACTACAGACAATCTTTGTTCATGCTGTTCACTAGTACGCTCCTACTTTGTGGACGCCGTCTGCTCCACATTTCATAGTAAGTGTCTTTTTGCTGCGCTCCAGCATTTTGTTTTGTGTCTGTCATAGTCTGGCCATTTAGAGCACTTCCCTTCTGCTCTCGCCTTTTTGTTTTTGCTTCTTTAATTAATAAATACCTCTTTTTACTTCACACTGCTACCTCGTTCATCTGCGTCCTTAAAATCACAACAACCTCCTGCGTCTTCCACGACGCACCGTTTGACATCGCTTGACAAAGAGGTTTAAAAAAAGAAACATCTAAACGACCTAGGGTGAGCCACACCGACTATTTGCTTTCTCGTCAGTGAAGCAGCCCGTCACGGAAGTCTAGACACAATGGGCCCCATTCAGCAATAAGTTCCTAACTTTTCCTCTTATCTTTCTTCCTAAGTGATTTCCTAAGAGGAGTCCATTCAAATTCATGACGTGTCCTTAAACGGCCAAATTGTTCCCACCTGCTGTTCTTAAGTTGCTGAATGCCAAATGGTTAGCGCATGCGTGTCTATCATCATTTGCATATAAACACGGCCTTATTTCCCTAATATGCGTATGTAAACACCCTTAATTCCGTAATTTGCGTAGGTAAACGCCCTTAATTCCATAAAAGGGCACAATAAAAGCCGAACAACAAACACACAGAAAAAATACAAACAGATTACAGAAGAGAAATTCGTATTATCCCGCGGGGGAAATACATAATGTCAAAATGTAAGTTTAAGAAAGGGGGGACCGCTGAGGTAGCCTAAAGCGTTCAAATAAATATTTGTCACTTTGGGCAAATAGGTCTACATGGTCGTGAAATATGTGCTCGCTCCCCAGGGCACGATCTGCGGCATCTTGCAGTAGCAGCAAAAGCATTGCCATTGTGTGCGTTGAGTTGTAACAGGGTGTGAGAGGCCTGTTGGCGTTTTAAAGACTCACCAATCACTAAATCAACGCCCCGGTAATTGATGATTTTGTGTGTGTGTGTGTGTGTGTGCGCGCGCGCACGAGCACGCACACAGTATTTTTAAATGTCTATATATTGCTCATTTTGCTATATGTCTATCTGTCTGTCTTATCTATATCAATCTATCCATCAATACTGTATATGTATCCGTCTATCTATAAAATATATCTCTCTCTCTATCTATCTACTGTATATCTATATGTATGTATGTATATATATCTATATATATATCTATATATATATATCTATATATATATATATATATATATATAGATATATATATATAGATATATATATAGATATATATATAGATATATATACATATATATCTTTTTATCCATCTATGATATTAATGTAACATTAGACAATATAAGTAAGGGAACTAGTCACACTTAAGAACAAATAGGCCACCCTAAGAGTTCTCTGGAGCACTCGTAGATTGTGTTCTTACCTACGAACAAATACCAGCTAAGAAAACATTGGTGAATGCAAAAATCTCCTTAAAAACTTCGTAAGTGGGCCTAAGAACATAATGTGTTCTTAAGAGCGGTTGCTGAATGGGGCCGAATGGCGTGAGTTGACCACTATTTCACAACTCAAAATTCACACAATCCATGTGGTCCAAAACAGTGTTTGACTTCAGGAGAGACTCCTATTGCAGATTTTACAAAAGGCTCTGCTTACCTTGATTTCTGTTCTGGCCAGGTGAGTCTGTCCAGAAGAGTGTAAGAGACGTCCAATCCTCAACGTGTCATCCCGGACAAGCCCCCAAATTGTTGGGTGCGACCAGTCTTCCTAGTCAGGGAATAAAACACACTAGTCAATCCCACGTTCTTTTGGATGGACCCCAGAGATAGTACTTGGCCAAGTTTTACTAAAGCTTTGGGAGACCAGCCCTTACAAAGCGACAATAGCATGGGCAAGAAGAGGTCTAAACTCAAACAAAAAGAGTCAGCTTATGTAGAGCGAAAACAGCCCCTCTTGCCCAAAAAGGAGCTCGGCTGTTTCTTCAAAACAGATAAGGAACAGGCCAAAATAGCTTTGTGAGCCAACAAACAGAAGCCCTTAAGACCTAAGTCTCAAAGTCAAGGCCCGTGGGCCAGATCCGACCCGTGAATGAATTATCTATGGCCCCGGGATGATATTTGATTAGTACTAGAAGTGGCCCGCTGTTTTGCACGCACCAATACTCCATCAGTGTTGGCGCTAGGAATTTTCAAAATGGGGTCCGTCAAGTCATAAAAATGGGGTCCCACAGTAAATTTTGGGGTCCCACTTTTTTGTAACTGTTTTGAAAACAAATGATAAATGTATGCATTATCCTGTTATATCTCATATTCTATATTGTGTTTTGGAAAAAGGTTGTAATAAACGTTAATTCATTAAAAAAAAAAAATGTATACAAAAGAAACCCCTTTTTTTTTTTTGCATATGTACATGTTTTCAGTTAAAAACATTCATTCACTTTCTTCTTTCCTTCATGGATCTAAACTTTACGGTATTTGTTTTCAATATTTTTAATGTAATATTTTCAGAATGTGTTTGTTCTATTTTTGACCAAAGTAAGACGAATAAAACAATTTGTGGTTGTCTTTATTTTTTTAGTTTTAATGCCATGATTTTAATAGTCCGGCCCGCGTGCGCAGAGATTTACCTCCACGCGGCCCCTGAGCTAAAATGAGTTTGACACCCCTGCCTTAAAACATTACACATAGTTTACTAGCGGACATAAGATAAAAGCAAGAAGGTCACGAGAAGACACAGTACATGGGAAAATACTACCTGCCTTAAACATGACTATGGATTAAAAAAAGAACACTTAATAACATCTCATTCTCACACTTGTAACGAAGTGCGTTGTTTACAGTGGCTGTTGTCCTGGTTATGTCACCGTCAATGATATGAAGGGCATGTGGAGCCATCATCACAACCGAAAGCCTTTGAGTACATTAAGTGTCAGTGATAGTATAGGAGAAAAACCACCATTAATGTTCAAATCCCCTTTTAAACACTCAACTGAACTGCTGGTCAGCGGTCAGTTTGATGGCGTCATTAGGGCAGACCGTGTGCATGTGTCTACTACCACTTAGTGTGTGGGTGTGTGTGTGTGTGTGTGTGTTTGTGTGTGTGTGTTTGTGTGTGTGTGTGTGTGTGTGTGTGTGTGTGTGTGTGTGTGTGTGTATGTGTGTGTGTGTGTGTGCGCGTCCAGTGTTTCCTGCATTCGGACAGACCGTCCTGCTGGTGTAAAGCCTGTTTTTGTTGCACCTCATTAGTCAAACCACACAGGACAACCCCCACCCTTAAAGGCAAGCGAACATCTAAGCTAACAGCAGATGCCACTGAGTTCTGCCTTCACTTATCGGCGAACACTTAGCGATTCCACACACGGCTCTGCAGTTGTGTACTCTGCCATTGCACAAGGCGCACTCAAGCGAAGCGCAGAAATATGTTTAAAATGTTTTGTTTTTTTTTCAAATGCTTTTTTTTTTAAATTGCGAGGGACCCCACACATCACAATAACAACATGCTGTGTGACATCCTCCAGTCCTTAGATGTGAAGGGGTGTAATACCCGGACTGGCATATGAGAGGCAGCAATGTGCCAAAAGAGCACCCTGACTGCTGGAAAGTAGAACGAAGAAGGCTAGGTAGCTTTTCTTGTAATCACTTGTCATTGGAAGTTGATATACGTTTCTAAAACGGTAGTAATACTAATAGTTTTGAGTTGAGTTGAGTTTGAGTTTATTTCGAACTTGCAAGCATACAACATGATACATCACAATTTCCAGTTTCTCTTTTCAACATGTTCGAAAAGGAGTAGGAAGAAGCAGAACTTATTTAATCCTACCCCTTTTCTTTACATAACAGTTGCTAAAACTTTTTGTTCACTTCCTGTTCACAATTTATTCACAATAAACTCCATAAGTAATCACAATAAAAATAAATGAATAAATAATAGTAATAATTTAATAATAATAATTGGTGAAGTAAGTCATATGTCATATGATGAGATAAGTAAGATTACTTTAAGAATGAAAGAATGGATGGATGAAATAAATTGAGAATGTTTGTCATGGTTCTTCTTCTTTGTACTTTGTAAACACTTTAAGTTTGAAGAGTTTCTTGAAGTGTATCATATTAGTACATTGTTTGATTGCTTTGCTTAATCCATTCCATAATTTAATTCCACATACTGATATACTGAAGGTCTTAAGTGTTGTACGTGCATACAAATGTTTTAAATTACGGTTTTCTCTAAGATTATATTTCTCCTCTTTTTTTGAGAAGAATTGTTGTATATTCTTGGGTAGCAGGTTATAGTTTGCTTTGTGCATAATTTTAGCTGTTTGCAAATTCACTATGTCGTGGAATTTCAGAATTTTTGATTCAATAAATAAAGGGTTTGTATGTTCTCTATATCCAACATTATGTATTATTCTAACTGATCTTTTTTGTAACACCGTTAGTGAATGAAGTGTACTTTTGTAGTTATTTCCCCATATTTCTACACAGTAGCTCAGATATGGTAACACTAGCGAGCAGTAGAGAATATGAAGTGATTTTTGGTCCAGAACATGTTTTGCTTTATTCATTATTGACGTGTTTCTTGCTACTTTATGTTGTATATTTTTTACATGAGATTTCCAGTTCAATTTATCATGAATCATTATACCTAAAAATTTAGTTTCATTTACTCTTTCAATTTCTACTCCATCTATTTGTATTTGTGTTTGACTTTCCCTTCTACTGTTACCAAATAGCATTGTCTTAGTTTTACTGAGATTCAACGATAATCTGTTTTTGTCAAACCATCTTTTTATTTTGTTAATTTCTTCTGTTATTATTGTTATTATAATATTTTTGTATGACATTAAGTAAGTCCTAAGTTGTAATATTAAACAATTTTGTCAAAATTATGAGGGACAAACGGTAGTAAATGCATTATTAATCTACTTGTTCATTTACTGTTAATCCATCCATCCATCCATCTTCTTCCGCTTATTCGAGGTCGGGTCGCGGGGGCAGCAGCCTAAGCAGGGAAACCCAGACTTCCCTCTCCCCAGCCACTTCGTCCAGCTCCTCCCGGGGGATCCCGAGGCGTTCCCAGGCCAGCCGGGAGACATAGTCTTCCCAACGTGTCCTGGGTCTTCCCCGTGGCCTCCTACCGGTCGGACGTGCCCTAAACACCTCCCTAGGGAGGCGTTCGGGTGGCATCCTGACCAGATGCCCGAACCACCTCATCTGGCTCCTCTCGATGTGGAGGAGCAGCGGCTTTACTTTGAGCTCCCCCCGGATGGCAGAGCTTCTCACCCTATCTCTAAGGGAGAGCCCCGCCACCCGGCGGAGAAAACTCATTTCGGCCGCTTGTACCCGTGATCTTGTCCTTTCGGTCATAACCCAAAGCTCATGACCATAGGTGAGGATAGGAACGTAGATCGACCGGTAAATTGAGAGCTTTGCCTTCCGGCTCAGCTCCTTCTTCACCACAACGGATCGATACAGCGTCCGCATTACTGAAGAGGCCGCACCGATCCGCCTGTCGATCTCACGATCCACTCTTCCCTCACTCGTGAACAAGACTCCAAGGTACTTGAACTCCTCCACTTGGGGAAGGGTCTCCTCCGCAACCCGGAGATGGCACTCCGCCCTTTTCCGGGCGAGAACCGTGGACTCGGACTTGGAGGTGCTGATTCTCATCCCAGTCGCTTCACACTCAGCTGCGAACCGATCCAGTGAGAGCTGAAGATCCTGGCCAGATGAAGCCATCAGGACCACATCATCTGCAAAAACAGAGACCTAATCCTGCAGCCACCAAACCAGATCCCCTCAACGCCTTGACTGCACCTAGAAATTCTGTCCGTAAAAGTTATGAACAGAATCGGTGACAAAGGGCAGCCTTGGCGGAGTCCAACCCTCACTGGAAACGTGTCCGATTTACTGCCGGCAATGCGGACCAAACTCTGGCACTGATCATACAGGGAGCGGACCGTCACAGTCAGACAGTCCGATACCCCATAATCTCTGAGCACTCCCCACAGGACCTCCCGAAGGACACGGTCGAATGCCTTCTCCAAGTCCACAAAACACAGGTAGACTGGTTGGGCAAACTCCCATGCACCCTCAAGGACCCTGCCGAGAGTATAGAGCTGGTCCACGGTTCCACGACCAGGACGAAAACCACACTGTTCCTCCTGAATCCGAGGTTCGTTCTATCCGGCGTAGCCTCCTCTCCAGCACACCTGAATAGACCTTACCGGGAAGGCTGAGGAGTGTGATCCCACGATAGATAGAACACACCCTCCGGTTCCCCTTCTTAAAGAGAGGAACCACCACCCCGGTCTGCCAATCCAGAGGTACCGCCCTGGATGTCCACGCAATGCTGCAGAGTCTTGTCAACCAAGACAGCCCCACAGCATCCAGAGCCTTAAGGAACTCCGGGCGGATCTCATCTACCCCCGGGGCCTTGCCACCGAGGAGCTTTTTAACTATCTCAGCAACCTCAGCCGCAGAAATAGGAGAGCCCACCACAGATTACCCAGGCACTGCTTCCTCATAGGAAGACGTGTTGGTGGGATTGAGGAGGTCTTCGAAGTATTCCCTCCACCGATCCACAACATCCGCAGTCGAGGTCAGCAGAACACCATCCTCACCATACACGGTGTTGATAGTGCACTGCTTCCCCTTCCTGAGGCGGCGGATGGTGGTCCAGAATCGCTTCGAACCCGCCCGGAAGTCGTTTTCCATGGCTTCCCCGAACTCCTCCCATGTCCGAGTTTTTCCCTCCGCGACCGCTGAAGCCGCACACCGCTTGGCCTGTCGGTATCTGTCCGCTGCCTCAGGAGTCCTATGAGCCAAAAGAACCCGATAGGACTCCTTCTTCAGCTTGACGGCATCCCTTACCGCCGGTGTCCACCAACGGGTTCTAGGAGTACCGCCACGACAGGCACCAACTACCTTGCGGCCACAGCTCCAATCAGCCGCCTCGACAATAGAGGTGCGGAACATGGTCCATTCGGACTCAATGTCCAGCACGTCCCTCGTGACATGTTCAAAGTTCTTCCGGAGGTGGGAATTGAAACTCTCTCTGACAGGAGACTCTGCCAGACGTTCCCAGCAAACCCTCACAATGCGTTGGGTCTGCCAGGTCTGTCCGGCATCCTCCCCCACCATCGCAGCCAACTCACCACCAGGTGGTGATCGGTAGAAAGCTTCACCCGAGTGTCCAAAACATGAGACCGCAAATCCGACGACACAACTACAAATTCGATCATGGAACTGCGGCCTAGGGTGTCCTGGTGCCAAGTGCACATATGGACACCCTTATGTTTGAACATGGTGTTCGTTATGGACAATCTGTGACGGGCACAAAAGTCCAATAACAAAACACCGCTCGGGTTCAGATCCGGGCGTCCATTCTTCCCAATCACGCCTCTCCCGGTTTCACTGTCGCTGCCAACATGAGCGTTTACTGTTAATATCTGCTTATTTTCTGTTTTAACATGTTCTATCTACACTTCTGTTAAAATGTAATAATCACTTATTCTTCACTTCTTTGATACTTTACATTAGTTTTGGATGATACCACACATTTAGGTATCGATCCGATACCAAGTAGTTACAGGATCATACATTGGTCATACTCAAAGTCATCATGTGTCCAGGGAAGTATCTCCCGAGTTTATAAACAATAACAAACATGGCAAAATATGTTGTGATTGTATTAACGACTATATACAGCTCTTGTGATTGGTTTTTTGATTGAGACTTTTATTAGTAGGTTGCACAGTGAAGTACATATTCCGTACAATTGACCACTAAATGGTAATACCCAAATAAGTTTTTCAACTTGTTTAAGTCGGGGTCCACTTAAATTGATTCATGATACAGATATATACTATCAGATATATACTATCATCATAATACAGTCATCACACAAGATAATCACATTGAATTATTTACATTATTTACAATCAGGGGTGTGGAGGGGGGGGGGGGGGGTTAGGTTAGGTTTGGTTGTTATCATCTGGTGGTCTAGTTGTTCTCAACAATTGAGAACAGAGAAATGGATTTTGGAACTGTGTAGGTCTGACTTGGTAGGATATGGACAGCAAGTAGTGGACATAGAGAGAGAGAGGGAGAGATCAGAAGGCATAAGAAAAAGTATCTGCATTTGATTGTTTACATTTGATTATTAACAATCTGGGGAGGGTGTTAGTTTAGGGTTGTAGCTGTCTGGAGGTGTACTTTTATTGCGGTTTTGAAGGAGGATAGAGATGCCCTTTCTTTTATACCTGTTGGGAGCGCATTCCACATTGATGTGGCATAGAAAGAGAATGAGTTAAGACCTTTGTTAGATCGGAATCTGGGTTTAACGTGGTTAGTTACAGTCTGTATTTGTATATAACCGCCCATTTGTTTACATTCAAGAGCACTAGCTTGCTGTTAGCGCTTAGTTAACGGCGTGTAGTGACGCATGTTTGGCTATTCCTCGTCCTGCACGGACGATCCCTGTAACAAACAAAGTTTATTTGTCACCATGAAGGCGAGATTTTGTGATTTCAGAAGTAGCTAAAACACTGTGGAGGGACGTTAGCCGCTATCTCGCCACGTTTTAAAGCACCAGCGCTTCAGTGCTTATTTCTTCACTTTTATCGCCAAAACACGTCCGTTCTCCCTCTTCTTTCTTCACGCTCTTTCTGCTTGCAAGTGCTCTGTGCTTGTGTTGACTCACACGCGCCTCGGCTCATATTACCAGCAATGTCGCTGCAGCACGTCATCAGGTCCTTTAAAAATAAAGTACAGGTATTTTTTAAAGGCAGTATTGTACCTTTTTTAATTAATTAGTACCGCAGTACTTTATTAGTACTGGTGTGCCACTTACCCAATAAGATACACTTATTAAAGATAAAAAAAACTTCTGTTTTTGATTAATCGTGATTAATTTTTAGTTAATTATAGACAAAATATGATTATCAGAATTAAGTGTTTTAATCGTAATTGACAGTCCTACTTGAAACAAACACCACTTTTAAATCCGCATATACATTTGATACCACATCGACGATGTGAAAAACGATATCAAACATGTTTTCACGGCATTGAAAAATACCTACAAAACCCAAAAGCAGTGAAGTTATCACATTGTGTAAATGGTATATAAAAACAGAATACAATGATTTGCAAATCCTTTTCTACCTAAATTAAATTGAATAGACTGCAAAGACAAGATACGTAATGTTCGAAGTGGAAAACATTGTTATTTTTTGAAAATATTAGCTCATTTGGAATTTTATGCCTGCAACATGTTTCAAAAAAGCTGGCACAAGTGGCAAAAAAGACTGAGAAAGTTGAGGAATGCTCATCAAACACTTATTTGGAACATCCCACAGGTGAACAGGCTAATTGGCAACAGGTGGGTGCCATGATTGGGTATAAAAGCAGCTTCCATGAAATGCTCAGTCATTCACAAACAAGGTTGGGGTCACCACTTTTTTAACAAATGCCTGAGCAAATTGTTTAAGAACAACATTTCTCAACCAGCTATTGCAAGGAATTTAGGGATTTCACCATCTACAGTCTGTAATACCATCAAAGGGTTCAGAGAATCTGGAGAAATCACTGCACGTAACATTGAATGCTCGTAACTTTTGATCCTTCAGGCGGTACTGCATCAAACAAAGAGTTTAAGAACAATATTTCTCAACAAGCTATTGCAAGGAATTTATGGATTTCACCATCTAAGGTCTGTAAAATCATCAACAAGTTTAGATAATCTGGAGAAATCACTGCACGTAACATTGAATGCCCCTGACTTTTGATCCCTCAGGCGGTACTGCATCAAAAAGCGACATCAGTGTGTAAAGGATATCGCCACATGGGCTCAGGAACACTTCAGAAAACCACTGTCAGTAACTACAGTTGGTCGTTACATCTGTAAATGCAAGTTAAAACTGTACTATGGAAAGCGAAAGCCATTTATCAACAACACCCACCGGCTTCGCTGGGCCCGAGCTCATCTCAGATGGACTGATGCAAAGTGTAAAAGTGTTCTGTGGTCTGACTAATCCACATTACAAATTGTTTTTGAAAACTGTGGGCGTTGTGTCATCCGGAACAAAGAAGAAAAGAGCCATCCGGATTGTTCTAGGCGCAAAGTTGAAAAGCCAGCATCTGTGATGGTATGGGGGTGTATTAGTGTCCAAGACATGGGTAACTTACACATCTGTGAAGGCACCATTAATGCTGAAAGGTACATACAGCTTTTGGAGCAACATATGTTGCCACGTTATCATGGACGCCCCTGCTTATTTCAGCAAGACAATGCCATGTCACGTGTTACAACAGAGTGGCTTCATAGTAAAAGAGTGCAGGTACTAGACTGGCCTGCCTGTAGTCCAGACCTGTCTCCCATTGAAGATGTGTGGCGCATTATGAAGCCTAAAATAGCACAACGGAGACCCCGGACTGTTGAACAATTTAAGCTGTACATCAAGCAAGAATGGGAAATAATTCCACTTCAAAAATGTGTCTCCTCAGTTCCCAAACGTTTACTGAGTCTTGTCAAAAGGAAAGGCCATGTGAAACAGTGGTAAAAATGCCCCTGTGACAACTTTTTTGCAATGTGTTGCTGCCATTAAATTCTAAGTTCATGATTATTTGCAACTACAAAAAAAACGTTTTTCTCAGTTGGAACATTAAAATATCTTGTCTTTGGAGTTTATTCTATTGAATATAAGTTGAAAATGATTTGCAAATCATTGTATTCTGTTTTTATTTACAAATTACAAAACGTGCCAACTTCACTGGTTTTGGGTTTTGTACTTAATAGTAGTCGTGTACACCTCGAACAGCAGTATAGATTTGTTATCCACTGATAAACATTTAGAGAATGGATGAATGGCTGACACATTGTCGTAATGTCTGGCAACGCAAGATAATTGTGTCTCGCCGGCAGTCCAGCATGTTTGTGCTAACGTTATTGTTGGATCATTGAGGGAGATGTGAATTCCCAAGCCTCACATTAATTTTATTGAATTTGTGTTTGACTCTAAAAGCCTTGAATACTTTGTTTGCCTGATTTAGACACAGGCAAAGGATGAAATAATGGCAGTATCAGACCTATCGAGTTGGACCTCATTGGATTGCGCAGGTGCACCTACAGCGGGGGGAGATGAACAACTGTAAGTCTCATCTCCCACACGTTTTTTTCCTTGCAGTCTCTCCCCCCCCCCCCCCGTGCAGCAAACATGGGGGAAATGACTCATCCTGGGGAGCGGTTTCTCTCCTCCCCTTATCTTTCTGTCGGCATATCGGCCCGCTCCCTCAGCCCTGATCGCTTGAGAGACACAACAGCGACGTCGTCATCGGGTCAAGCCCCTCCCTTTTCCTCGATGGAATTCCCTTTGCAATGCGTGTGTGTGTGTGTGTGTGTGTGTGTATGTGTGTGTGTGTGTGTGTGTGTGTGTGTGTGTGTGTGTGTGTGTGTGTGTGTGCGTGTGTGTGTGTGTGTGCGGTCATATCTGTGTCAAGTGATGCTCATCGGTGCTCTTGGCTAATTTATGCTCTTCTGCACAAAATGCTCCTTAGCATGTCGCTAAATGTTGACACATGCAGACTGTGGTATCAGGTCACAAGTCCTGTATTTCCACAGGCAATGTGTTCAGCAGCGTTGTTAGTTTGCCCTTTTCATATGCAACATTTTTAGAGGAAGCTCGAAAAGAAAAATAGTTTATCTTTAGTGTCCTGTTTACATTGTTTAAAAAAATGAATATATAATGTGTAGATATTGTTTTCGGGTGAGCATGCCCGAATGCAGCTGAGATAGGCTCCAACACCCCCAGTGACCCCAAAAAGGACAAGCGGTAGGAAATGGATGGATGGATGGATGTTTTAGACGCTTCGGAGACTTTGGGAGGATTTTCGTTTATCCGCGCGGACCGGACACTGGCCGAGAGCTAGTGGGCAGCCTTGGACTGAGTCTGCTCTCTAGGTTGCTTTGTTGGGTCTGATCATGTCTCCCTTATTTTGACTTTCTTGGAGTTTTTCTGTGTGTGTAGTGTCTTAGTTCCTGTCCTGTGCTTTTACAAAACCCAAAACCAGCGAAGTTGGCACGATGTGTAAATGGTAAATAAAAACAGAACACAATGATTTGCAAATCATTTTCAACCTATATTCAATTGAATAGACTGCAAAGACAAGATACTTGTAAGACGGCAGTAAAACGACTGGTCAAACAAAACAGAAGTCATCGTTATGGACCCACTAGCTGCGGAAGCTAGCTCTCAAATCGGCTAAACAGACTCGATAACTTCACGGCGACGTGTTAGTGAAATTACAGAGGAATTTGTGAACTTGAAACAATACAAAAATAATGCCATTGTAAATTAATAATTTTAACAAGATTATATAATTATAATGGGGTATTTTAATATCCATATGAATACCCTCTGTGCATGGAGCTCCAGACTATAATTGATAGCTGTGGTCTTACACATATAATAAATGAACCCATGCATCGCAATGGTAATACGACAGACCTAGTCCTTGTCTGGGGTGTCACCACCTCCAAAGCTATGGTACTCCCATACACTAAAGTAATGTCCCATCACTATTATAAAACTCGAAGTTCTGACTCATTGTCAACAAACTACTAATAACCAATGCTTTAGCAGCCGCCACATTAATGCTGCCACATCTACGACTCCTGCTGGCCTACTACCCTCATTAATGGCACCATTCCCAAATTATGTGGGCCCTATCAATAACCTCAACAACCTCAGTAGGCTTGGCACCAGCCGTCCAACTAGATCGGACCAATCTAAGTCTATGAGGATGAACCGATGAAGTCAAAGACAAACCAAAAAGTCCAGTTGCGATCAATTGAATGCCCTGAGATGCCCTTAAGAACAGTAGTATAATTCCAACTTTTTCAAAAACATTGCTATGTGCAACATCCAGTATGACAGAGCTAAAAAAAATTAAGGTTTCAAAAAACTACCAAATGATGCTTTGACCTTAAATACTGGTCAAAATTGTCCAATGATGTATTGCACCATAGGAAATTGCATGTTTATATTTAATTTATTACACAACAATCCAACACTACGGTGGTAAGAGTGTAAAATGCAGAAGGTAATTCTAAAAAAAATTACAGAAAAAGAACTGATAAAATATATGCTACAAAGACTAGATTCCAGGGAAACAAATACTAAAACTATTGAAATTATCTGTCCATGCACCTTGTTAATTTTATGTGACAAATTAAAATGTGTATATCATGAATTAGCAGGACATTTATGATAAAAAAAAAAAAAAAACATTATTCAACTTTCAACTTTTAAATTAAGCATCTTTAGGATGTTGCATAATCTTTTAACAATATGTTCTATGTGGGTGAAACCAGAATATCTCATGAGAATAGTTAATCTCTCAAGTTTTCCATTTTTAAACTAGAGTAGACAAAATATATTTAGTCATGCTAAAATTAGGATTATGATGTAAAGTCAGTGGCGTAAAATAAGTAACAAGCTCTTAAAACTAGACATTTCTAGGAATAACATTTAAAATCTTGGCAAGTGACAAATATGGAGCTTTTGTAAAAAACAAAACAAAAAAACATATTTTATAGAACCCCCTAACTGCTCTGATGTCTACAAAAGAGACAAAAATGTGCATGTTTATTTGTCCATGACATTTTACACGGGACTGTCAGCTCTGATGCTTGTCTTCAAGATGAATATTTAAACAGTGTGCATTTTCAAAAGATAAATTCTAAACGTTTTGGAGAGGCTCGTGCGTGGTTTCATTTGCATCCATGAGATACGACTCTATTAACGATCAATCTTGCAGGCAGACCCAGAATGTATAGGATATACATGTGACTGTGTAACATTTATTGCGGGGTTATTCAACTACATAATGGAGAGGGCCGCAGTCTCAAGAGCCCAAGGTCTCAGGGGCCGGACATCAAAATTTGAATGTTTCTTTAGGAAGTGCCTCTACATGTTATATTCCTTTGAGATTGTGTTTACTAATATACAAAGTAAACACATCATCTTCCGCACTGCACTGTCAATACATTTGCTATTCTGCTCTAATAATTTTCAGCGTGTGGAGATAGTTAACAGCATGAAGAAACAAGCCGAGTTTTGTTGACGATCGATTGAATTATTTTTCTTCCTCAGTTTTTTTTTTCTTCATACGTCCCTCTTTATTGAGGTTTGTAAGAATGAAAATATCAACATTACAGAAGTGCAACGTTCATTTTGAATGTACATAAATAATGTATGTTACATAAATAACATAGAAGTTTTCTTGTTAATACACACAGCAAACATTGCACATATGTGGCTCAACACAATTAAACCTAAGGTGTAGTTTTACTCTACTCGTCAAATTCAGCGCTACGTGAGTTTAACCAGTTTTAAAACGGCAAAAAATACAAAAGACATCACAAAGTCAGCAATCTCAATACGGTCATACTTTGTTGTGCAGTCGCTGTTTAAAGTGTTAAAAGATTTTTGCGATTTATTTAGATTTTTTTTCAGGTTCGATAGTGCCATCTGCTTGGCTGTTTCCTCTTGAAACCCTGTTTTGTATGGTTTCATCAAGCCTTTTCGGGAGTTGTTCGGCGGGGCCAAAGTAAAAGCTTTGGCGGTCCAGATGTGGCCCTCAAAGAAGTGTAGATTAAAATTGTGATATTTAATTTTTGCGGTAAAGAAAACACATTTAACTACAAAAGGACCAGGAAATACAAAAACACTTTGCTGTTGCAATGACTTTTATGTCGGGCCCTTTGTTGATCTATATTGAGTCGGAAATGTACCTCGCAGAACCCGTTTGGATTATCTGGTGCTAATCTGGAGTTCAAATGCACTGGAATAGAGGAAATGGCTTCTACTTGACAATGTTCTGGGGGAAGACACGCAGACCCCCTGGGGATTTGTTTCCTTCATACATCAGTGCACAATTCTCATGGATGCTGATCCTGACAACAAACTCACCTAAATAGTCTGTGGACTTAATCTGTTCAAGGCGACATAATATGATATTTGTACATTTTATTTTCGCCCTTACCCTTCAACATGTCTGTGCACAGCCATGATGAAATGAATATGTTGGTCATGAAATTATTATTTCGATGTATCTATTCGAAATTATTTTTTACAATGGCATTAATTAATTCCTGCAAAAATGTATTGATGCCTGTTATTTATTTACCCGTTTAAAGCAGTGCTTCTTATTTATTTTCTGTTACGCCCTCCCTAAAGAAGAAGAAAACATTCCATTCAATTTTGCTATAAATAGTCTCATTTTTCAAAACAATTGTGATAAGTACGCCTCCGCATTAAATTGCATCGCTATTAACATAAAAGATAAAAGAAAATAAATAAACATTGATCAATTTACAACAAAGAAAAACTTTATTACCGTTGTTTTTTCAGTCTCTAAAAGAAAAGATTTATAGTGCATCAATTTGCCTAAAAAATGTATTTAAACTGTAAACAATTTTTGGCCGACAAAGCACTTGATAATGAAAACATTTAATTACACTAAAAATATAATAATACATTCAAACTAATCAGAAACTTTAACTTAGGAGCACAATATATAACACACTTCAATCTACAAAACAAAAATGAATAAATTAATTTGTGTGTGTGTATATATACATATATATATACACTACCGTTCAAAAGTTTGGGGTCACCCAAACAATTTTGTGGAATAGCCTTCATTTCTAAGAACAAGAATAGACTGTCGAGTTTCAGATGAAAGTTCTCTTTTTCTGGCCATTTTGAGCGTTTAATTGACCCCACAAATGTGATGCTCCAGAAACTCAATCTGCTCAAAGGAAGGTCAGTTTTGTAGCTTCTGTAACGAGCTAAACTGTTTTCAGATGTGTGAACATGATTGCACAAGGGTTTTCTAATCATCAATTAACCTTCTGAGCCAATGAGCAAACACATTGTACCATTAGAACACTGGAGTGATAGTTGCTGGAAATGGGCCTCTATACACCTATGTAGATATTGCACCAAAAACCAGACATTGAAAAGTACAGTGCTTTTCCTTCAAAAATAAGGACATTTCAATGTGACCCCAAACTTTTGAACGGTAGTGTATATATAGACATAGATATATATATATATATATATATATATATATATATATATATATATATATATATATATATATATATATATATATATATATATATATATATATATATATATATATATATATATATATATATATATGTATATCTATATATATATATATATATATATGTATATCTATCTATATATATATATATATATATATATATATATATATATATATATATATGTATATATATATATATATATATATCTATATATATATATATATATATCTATATATCTATATATATATATATATATATATATATATATATATATATATATATATATATATATATATATATATATATATATATGTATATACAGTATATATATATACATATACATATATATATATATATATATATATATATATATATATATATATATATATATATATATATATATATATATATATATATATATATATATATATATATATATATATATATATATATATATATATATATATATATATATATATATATATATATATATATATATATATATATATGTGCGTGTGTATATATATTAGGGCTGTGAATCTTTGGGTGTCCCACGATTCTTGGGGTCACGATTCGATTCAAAATCGATTTTTTTTCAGTTCAACACGATTCTCGATTCAAAAACGATTTTTTACCAGATTCAAAACAATTCTCTATTCATTCAATACATAGGATTTCAGCAGGATCTACCCCAGTCTGCTGACATGCAAGCAGAGTAGTAGATTTTTGTAAAAAGCTTTTATAATTGTAAAGGACAATGTTTTATCAACTGATTGCAATAATGTTAATTTGTTTTAACTACTAAATGAACCAAAAATATGACTTATTTTATCTTTGTGAAAATATTGGACACAGTGTGCTGTCAAGTTTATGAGATGGGAGGCAAGTGTAAGCCACTGTGACACTATTGTTCTTTTATTTTATTTTTTTATAAATGTCTAATGATAATGTCAATGAGGGATTTTTAATCACTGCTATGTTGAAATTGTAACTAATAGTGATACTGTTGTTGATAATATTCTTTTTTGTTTTACTACTTTTGGTTTGTTCTGTGTCGTGTTTGTGTCTCCTCTCAATTGCTCTGTTTATTGTTTATTGTTTGTTCTGAGTGTTGCTGGGTCGGGTTTGGTTTTGGAATTGGATTGCATTGTTATGGTATTGCTGTGTATTGTTTTGTTGGATTGATTAATTAAAAAAAATAAAAATAAAATAAAATACAATTTTAAAAAAAAATAAATAAATCGATTTTCTAAAAATGAGAATCGATTCTAAATCGCACAACATGAGAATTGCGATTCGAATTCGAATACATTTTTTCCCACACCCCTAATATATATATATATATATATATATATATATATATATATATATATATATATATATATATATATATATATATATATATATATATATATATATATATATATATATATATATATATATGTGTGTGTGTGTATAAGGATATTATATATATATATATATATATATATATATATATATATATATATATATATATATATATATATATATATATATATATATATGACGCCAATGCCAAAGATTGTTATCACGCTGAGGCTGTTCGCTCGCACAAAGTGTTGTCCGTGACGTCGTGAAGAGCCGCTCGCTAATTCTCTCCATTAGGGGCCCCCCAGCACATCACCACTCTTTGTACACAAATCCCGTTTAATTAGGGGATTTATACAGCACACATGAATAAAGGCAAACACGGACAGTGGAGCGCCACTCTGCAAGGTCACCCTGCAGAGACGGTGCATTCCAAGCAGCGCTAAATATTCACTGTATTGGACTGTGCCTTCTTCTCCCTGCGAGGCACAAACTAAATATACATTGGATGTTGGCGCCCGGGAGAGTTGCACTAACTTAAGTACGGGGGGGATTTGTGTCATTAAATGACACTCGCCACTTCAGCTAATCAGACATTGAAGGACACGGCACAGTAGCGCCTGTGTGTCACGCGGCTGCACTACTTGGGAGTCGAGGGCCGTGTCGGACGGAGAATAAGAAAAGCCTTTTTGTGTCCCATGTATACCCGTGCAATCAAAGCATCAATTATTCAAGTCGCGGCGCGGTGGTCCGGCGGCGCTTTGCCCCGTGACTCCCGATGTTGATGAAACAGCCGCAGAATAATTCAAATGCAACACAGCTCCGGGCCGCCCTTGGCTAATTTAGGGCCCTGCGCTGTATTAGATTTTGACCCCCACCCTGATTATTTATTTTTTACTCATTTGAAACGATTTCAATTTTTTTCAATCAAATTTTATTTGAATTTATTGCATGTTTTGTACTAAAACAAATGAAGAGGAAATACATTGTTCAAAAATGTACCCTTTTACTGAAAAACAACAAATATCTCTCTCTCTCTCATGTATATATATGTATATATATACTGTATATATATACGTATATACACTACCGTTCAAAAGTTTGGGGTCACCCAAACAATTTTGTGGAATAGCCTTCATTTCTAAGAACAAGAATAAACTGTCGAGTTTCAGATGAAAGTTCTCCTTTTCTGGCCATTTTGAGCGTTTAATTGACCCCACAAATGTGATGCTCCAGAAACTCAATCTGCTCAAAGGAAGGTCAGTTTTGTAGCTTCTGTAACGAGCTAAACTGTTTTCAGATGTGTGAACATGATTGCACAAGGGTTTTCTAAACATCAATTAGCCTTCTGAGCCAATGAGCAAACACATTGTACCATTAGAACACTGGAGTGATAGTTGCTGGAAATGGACCTCTATACACCTATGTAGATATTGCACCAAAAACCAGACATTTGCAGCTAGAATAGTCATTTACCACATTAGCAATGTATAGAGTGTATTTCTTTAAAGTTAAGACTAGTTTAAAGTTATCTTCATTGAAAAGTACAGTGCTTTTCCTTCAAAAATAAGGACATTTCAATGTGACCCCAAACTTTTGAACGGCAGTGTATAAATATATATACATACACATACATATATACATATATGTATATATATATATATATATATATATATATATATATATATATATATATATATATATATATATATATATATATATATATATATATATACATATACATATATATATATATACATATATATATATATATATATATATATATATATATATATATATATATATATATATATATATATATATATATATATATATATATATACATACATACATATATATATACATACTTTTACTTACTTTTACATACTTTTTTCTGTCTTGCCTCTTGGTGAGGGTGGTCGCATTTTTCCCTGCTCGTCCTTCCCTGCTTGCTTTCTTGTGTCCTTGTCTTGTCTGAACTTTTTTGAAGCCTCTTTTCTTGAGCTGTCCTCAAATCTAAACATCAAAATTAATTTGATCAACTGGACTCTCAACGCATTTGACACTGTCTTTTCGACAAGGAAAAGAGGTTCGGGGGAGCCTGGCTGCCCTGATGGAACCATTGCTGCGGGGTACGTGAGAGATTCCTGGAATACTTGGAGAATCATGTGCCTCTCAGTCCTTTCCATCGAGGACGTGGAAAACATCTACCTATTTGGAGCTGTGATCGCAGGGCATTTGCTGATTGGGCTGGGCATTGCTCTGGTGTATCGTCAAATTCGGAAGACGATGGCAGCCACTCAAGCGCAATGGAAGGATTGGGTCGTGCTGTGGGATCACAGACTGGAGCGATTTCTGATTTGAATCGCAAAATGGATACCATCTTGATGAAGTTCGCAGAGAAAGAATAATTAAATTGGAATTGTCAGAGCCAGCATACAGAGCAGGAATGTCATTGTTTTGACTGCTCGAAGAAAAAACAACATCTTAATCTACGATTTGACTCTCTCAAATGGCCTTGAGGAACAGGCTGTTTGAAAAACTCCCCTGAGGACTCCTCAAAGATGGACGCTTTTGACCTTCCTTTTTTTCAAAAAGCACCTGGGTCGAACTCTTCAACTCTTGAACTCTTGAGATCGGCCTCAGTCCATAAAGACAATTTCAAGATCTCACCCAAATTAATTGGGCATACATGCACGCACACACCCCTCCCCAAATCAACGCCTTCACCACTGCTTAATTCCTCCGGGGTTGTGGGGGCTGAGTAGCGCTTTAATAGTGGCAGCCGGCCTCCAGGGTCCTAAATCTCCCCTCCTCTGTTGCGAGTTGTTGTGATTACATGTACCATGTTTATGTGTGCCATGCTATGTGAGGTTTTTTCCTCGGACTCAGTCTGGACCACTCCTGAGGGTCCAGCCTCAGACTGATAATTTTTTTTACTCTTCCCCCTTTCCCAATGTCACGTTTTTCCCACCTTTTTAAGGAGCGCTGTAAGTGGCTGATCCGTTGGCGGTCCCGTCTTGTCTCCCTGTAACGTATGTCTGCTCTTAGCGGGATTGTGCCGAAAATGTAATTTCAGTTCTTATGTGTCTTGTACATGTTAACAATGGACAAAATAAAGCTGCTGTCATGTATACATATATATGTATATATATATATATATATATATATATATAATATATATATATATATATATATATATATATATATATATATATATATATATATAATATATATATATATATATATATATATATATATATACATAAACATATATATATATAAATGATACATGGGTTATACTTGTATAGCGCTTTTCTACCTTCAAGGTACTCAAAGCGCTTTGACAGTATTTCCACATTCACACACACATTCACACACTGATGGCGGGAGCGGCCATGCAAGGCGCTAACCAGCACCCATCAGGAGCAAGGGTGAAGTGTCTTGCCCAAGGACACAACGGACGTGACTAGGATGGTAGAAGGTGGGGATTGAACCCCAGTAACCAGCAACCCTCCGATTGCTGGCACGGCCACTCTACCAACTTCGCCACGCCGTCCCCCAATATATATATATATATATATATATATATATATATATATATATATATATATATATATATATATATATATATATATATATATATATATATATATATATAAATATATATATATTAGGGGGTGTGGAAAAAATCGATTCGAATTCGAATCGCATTTCTCACGTCTTATGTATGTATATATGTTTATATATATGTGTATGTATATATATGTATATCAGTGACGTGCAGTCAGGGGAGGCAGGTGTGGCGGGGCCTCAGGTGCCATCATGGAAAGAAAAAAAATGTAAAAAGAAAAAAAAAAAATTAAATTGTTATATGTATCCAGTGATTATACTATAAAGTTGGTTTCCATTTAACTTCACCAGTTTTAGATTATTTTTATTCAAAATCGCTGAATTTTCACATTTGCCGTTCAAATACTGAGACGAGACGGTGCGGTGATCAGCAGCCAGTTGAGGCACGTCACTGCATTGTGCCTCAACATGGATTGCGGATTCGGCTAACTGCTGGCCTGCTGTGCAGTGAAACCGTATTGCTATACTAACTATATTATACATTTCCATAGTTTAGTTAGCTGAGGTATATAATGTACAGTGTATTTTGTCAACAACTGTATGTGTGTAAGTATTTCTTGTGCTGAGCAATCATAAAACAGCTGCGAAGACGCACTGGCTGAGGCTCGCAGTAATCCCGCCTCCTGGTGGTAGAGAATGCAACCCCCGCCGTAGAATGCACCCCCTGACGAGAGTGTTATATCAACTAAAGCCCATACTTAAACTTTCCTCGTGCAAGATTGAATCTATTTAAAAAAGTTACTTAATAAGAAGCCAAAAAGTGCAAAAATTGTGAATGACTGCAGGGCCACAACATTAGGTACACCTGCAGACTGCAGAACTGATTTCATATTTCATTCATCCACAACTCCTCCAACACGAACATGATTGTTTTGCACTTTTTGGCTTCTTATTAAATCACTTTTTTAAATAGATTTAATCTTGCACGTGGAACGTTTACGTGTGGGCTTTAGTTGATATAACACTCCCGTCAGGGGCTGCATTCTACGGCGGGAGTGCATTAATCCAGCACAACAGCGGTGCATGGACTTAATTTATAAGTAAAGGTAAGACCATAATGTTTGTTTTATTAA
>NC_084736.1:41208452-41278452 GCF_033978785.1 Entelurus aequoreus
TTCTTTGGCAAACTGTAACCGCTTCAACACATTTTTATTTTTTTTTAACAATAGGACTTTGCGGTGGGTTCTTGCTGGTGGATTGGCTTCACATGGACGTTGTCTGATTGTTACAGTACTCAAATGCAATCTTAGATCTTCTTTGATCCCCCTGGAGCTGATCATTGGCTGAGCCTTTGCCATTTTGGTTCATCTCCGATCCATTCGAATAGTTGTTTTTCTTTCTGCTTTTGCCTGCCATGTTAAAGTGTTTGATACCATTTTTGCTGAACAGCCTATCATTTCCTGCATTTCTTTGTAGGTTTTCCCCCTCTTTTATTCATTTCTCATTCAAAGAACGCTCTTCTTCTGAACCGTGTCTTGAACGACCCATTTTACTCAGTTTTGTCAAGACTTGGACTAAGATGCAGTTTCCTGCGTGTGTTGCTTTCCCGAGATGCAAACGAACTGAAGCCGACATGGCGTGCAGGTGAGGACATGTTTAATATTTTAACTCAAAAGTGTATAAACAAAAAGCGCTCACAGCGGAGGTAAAAAACTTGACTATGAAAACAAAAGGCGCGCACAAAGGCGGAGAACGATAAACATGAAACAAAAACTTACTTGACATAGAACTGTGAACATGGCATGAAGCAAAACGATGATAACGTGCAGAGCATAAATATGATGTCGCCAGCAAGATCAACAGAAAAACAATGGACTTAAATAACACAGACATGATTAACAACAGGTGCGTGACTCAAAATGTGAAACAGGTGCGTGACATGACAGGTGAAAACTAATGGGTGACCATGGAAACCAAACAAAACAAGGAAGTGAAACCAGGAACTAAAAAAACAGTCCAAAAACAAAGCGAAACAAAAACATGATTAACACAAACATGACAGAGCCCCCCCCCCCTTACGGACAGATCCCTGATGTCCCAACACAAAAAAATGAACAAGAGTCATGGGAGGGCGGGAGGGGGACATGGCGGTGGGTCGCCAGGCCAAGTGGCCCCGAATCCACCGAGGCATAGTCATGTGGTGGCGGCGAGTGGAACACCGCTGCCACAGGCGAGGTGGGCGACCCGGGAAGGGCCACATCCGTGGCAGACGATGAAGTGGGCGCACTTGGCGTGGCGGACGACCAGGTAGCGGCCATATCCGTGGCCGACGAGAAGACAGGCGCGTCGTCGTCATGGCAGGCGTAGAAGCAGCAGATGAAGCAGGCGGTGAAGCTTGGTGTGGAACGTCGGGCGGCGAAACTTGGCCTGGCGCGTCAGGCGGCGAAGCTTGGCGTGGCGCGTCAGGCGGCGAAGCTTGGCGTGGGGGGGTCTTGGTCTTGGCGTGGGGGGTCTTGGTCTTGGCGTAGGGGGGTCTTGGTCTTGGCGTGGGGGCTCTTGGTCTTGGCGTAGGGGGTCTTGGTCTTGGCTTGGGGGGTCTTGGTCTTGGTCTTGGCGTGGGGGGGTCTTGGTCTTGGCTTGGGGGGTCTTGGTCTTGGCTTGGGGCAGCCACGGGCGGAACTTGGCGGCGTGGGGCAGCCACGGGCGGCACTTGGCGGCGTGGAGCTGCGACTGGCGGCACTTGGCGGCATGGAGCTGCGACTGGCGGCGCTTGGTGTCGTGGAGCTGCGACTGGCGCCGCTTGACGTCGTGGAGCTGCGACTGGCGGTGCTTGGCGTGGAGCTGCGACTGGCGGCGCTTGGCGTGGAGCTGCGACTGGTGGCGCTTGGCGTGGAGCTGCGACTGGCGGCGCTTGGCGTGGAGCTGCGACTGGCGGCACTTGGCGTCGTGGAGCTGCGACTGGCGGCACTTGGCGTCGTGGAGCTGCGACTGGCGGCACTTGGCGTCGTGGAGCTGCGACTGGCGGCACTTGGCGTCGTGAAGCTGCGACTGGCGGCACTTGGCGTCGTGAAGCTGCGACTGGTGGCACTTGGCGTCGTGAAGCTGTGACTTGCGGCACTTGGCGTCGTGGAGCTGCGACTGGCGGCACTTGGCGTCGTGGAGCTGCGACTGGCGGCACTTGGCGTCGTGGAGCTGCGACTGGCGGCATTTGGCGTCGTGGAGCTGCGACTGGTGGCGCTTGGCGTAAAGCTGCGACTGGTGGCGCTTGGCGTGGAGCTGTGGCTGGTGGCGCTTGGCATGGTGGAAAGACTGGTGGTGGTGGTCATGCTGGAGGCTGTGGCTTGGCAGGACGAAAGACCGGTGGTGGTGGTCGGACCGGAGGTTGCGGCTTAGCCGGCCGAAAGACCGGTGGTGGTGGCCGAACTGGTGGTGGCGGTCGTCCTAGAGGCTGTGGCATGGCATGACGCTGAGCAACCCGACCTGAACAGCTCCCAGCCCTATCCCCCCCCTCAAGGAGCGGATACCAGACGCGCTCCCCGCAGTCTGGAACCGTCTTTTGGGGTGGGTGGAGAGAGGTCAGGAGGGGGGCAGAATCCTCCCCTCTAAATTGTCCAAAATGTCCTTTTTTTTCTACCTGTGATTGAGTGGGTGAAAAAAAAGAAACATGTTGTGATGTGGGCGTGGCTTGAGTCTTGGGGGGCAGGATATGAAATTTGGGTGGCTTGGCTTGACAGGATCTGATTTCTAAAAACATGTCCTGGTAATGTCTTATCATGTTTTTAGAGTCTTTGGTTGGAGGCGGATGATCAAAGGAAAAATAATTCAGAAAAAAAAAATCTTGAGCTGTGACGTCATCCTCTGGTGATGGCGTGACGTCATCCTGGAACAGCGGGGCTGGCAGCAGCCTGTTTCCGCCCGGAGGGGGAGGAGCTTGCGGTGATGACGCGTCCTGCCGGCTGGAAGAAGCTCTTCCTGATGGCTTCAGCTTTTGCCGGCGCTTCCGGGAATGGAGCGACGCGCCAACGTCGTCGGGCTACACGGAGCTTATCGGAATAAGTTTTCTGCTTGGACTCTACATGAGGTCTTGCTCCGCCATGGCTCCTAGTGCCTCCCACTTTCCTTCCTCCATCGATTGCCAGTCGTTTGCGGGATAGCTTTTTGCTGGCGACATAATGTCAAGACATGGACTAAGATGCAGTTTCCTGCGTGTGTTGCTTTCCCGAGATGCAAACGAACTGAAGCCGACGTGGCGTGCAGGTGAGGACATGTTTAATATTTTAACTCAAAAGGGTATAAACAAAAAGCGCTCACAGCGGAGGTAAAAAACTTGACTATGAAAACAAAAGGCGCGCACAAAGGCGGAGAACGATAAACATGAAACAAAAACTTACTTGACATAGAACTGTGAACATGGCATGAAGAAAAACGATGATAACGTGCAGAGCATAAATATGATGTCGCCAGCAAGACCAACAGAAAAAAAATGGACTTAAATAACACAGACATGATTAACAACAGGTGCGTGACTCAAAACGTGAAACAGGTGCGTGACATGACAGGTGAAAACTAATGGGTGACCATGGAAACCAAACAAAACAAGGAAGTGAAACCAGGAACAAAAAAAAAGAGTCCAAAAACCAAGCAAAAAAAAAACATGATTAACACAGACATGACAAGTTTCTCATGGACAAATGCAGAGCCAGCATGTGCAATGTCAGTTGTCTTGATCCTTAAGTGAGGACCACCTGTTTCACAACTTTTTTCTTCAATTAATAATGACTTCACTAATTTTACTCGGCCCTGCTATTTTTTTTGTAAAAATGCCTCTTTCGGTAAAATATTCAGTTTCACAGAATCAGCAACATGCACGTCAAGCCTGTTGGGTCTGTTTGTCATGATCCGTGGCCCAGATCATGTTTTGTTATTTTCTGTTAGTTTTGGACTCCCAAAGTTCCTGTTTTTGTGCACCTTTGATTTTGTTTTTAGTTACAATGGTTACTTATTATTTCCACCTGTCTCTGATTGGTGTTCGGGATGCTCACCTGTTTCCCGAGCACTAATCAGAGGCATTATTTAGCCTACCTTTGACGGTCAGTAGGCCTGGCTTCTTTGTTTGCTTCATGCTACAGTTCCCCCGCAACAGACATCGAGGAGGTAGACGAGGAAGGTATGTAGATGGTGTTGAGGGCGATGGAGGCGGAGACTCTTCAATATTCCCCCATTGAGCGCCAAGACCTAATGTGGGGTCCTAACAGCACGTTGATCCCTGTGCCGAGGCGAGCACCAGTTCCTGCGCCGAGGCGAGCTCCAGTTCCCGTACCTGCGCCGAGGGGAGCTCCAGTTCCCGTACCTGCGCCGAGGCAAGCTCCAGTTCCCGTACCTGCGCCGAAGCAAGCTCCAGTCCCTGTACCTGCGCTGAGGCAAGCTCCAGTTCCTGTACCTGCTTCATGGCTGTTTCCTTCCTCATCTCCGGCGGGCCTTTCCACAGCGCCGCCACACTCCTCGTTTCCGGCGGGACTTCCCACGGTGCCGCCACCCTCCTCATTGCCAGCGTCGTCGCCTCCGGCTGCGCAAGCAGCCATCAGACGCCTGCATGAGGCCCTCTCGAGGGTCAATTCATGGACGCCCCGGGCGCAGGCAGCAGCGACGCCCAGGAATTGGGCGTTCGACTTATAGGCTGCTGAGGTTCTGGCGTCACTCATGCCCACCTCCTCGTCGGCCACTGATGTGGCCGTTCCGTGGTCGCCCGCTTCGCCAATTGCAGCGGTGCTCAACGCGTCACCGCCACCTGACTCTCCCTCGCTGGTTGCGGGGACACTTGATCTGGCGACCCACCGCCAAGTCCTCCCTCCGCCCTCCCGTGACTCTTGACCCTGCCCTTTTTTTTTTTTTTTTTGGTGGACATTTGGAATCTCCGGCGGGACTTCCCACGGCGCCGCCACCCTCCTTGTCTCCGGCGGGCCGTCCCATGGTGCCGCCACCCTCCTCATTGCCAGCGTCGTCGCCTCCGGCTGTGCAAGCAGCCATCAGACGCCTGCATGAGGCTCTCTCGAGGGTCAATTCATGGACGCCCCGGGTGCAGGCAGCAGCGACGCCCACGAATTGGGCGTTCGACTTATAGGCTGCTGAGGTTCTGGCGTCACTCATGCCCACCTCCTCGTCGGCCACTGACGTGGCCATTCCGTGGTCGCCCGTTTCGCCAATTGCAGCGGTGCTCAACGCGTCGCCGCGACCTGACTCACCTGACTCTCCCTCGCTGGTTGCGGGGACACTTGATCTGGCGACCCACCGCCAAGTCCTCCCTCCGCCCTCTCGTGACTCTTGACCCTGCCCTTTTTTTTTTTTTTTTGGTGGACATCTGGAATCTCCGGCGGGAATTCCCATGGCGCCGCCACCCTCCTTGTCTCCGGCGGACCGTCCCATGGCACCGCCACCCTCCTCATTGCCAGCGTCGTCGCCTCCGGCTGCGCAAGCGGCCATCAGACGCCTGCATGAGGCTCTCTCGAGGGTCAATTCATGGACGCCCCGGGCGCAGGTAGCAGCGACGCCCACGGATTGGGCCTTCGACTTATAGGCTGCTGAGGTTCTGGCGTCACTCAAGCCCACCTCCTCGTCGGCCACTGACGTGGCCATTCCGTGGTCGCCCGCTTCGCCAATTACAGCGGTGCGCAACGCGTCGCCGCCACCTGACTCACCTGACTCTCCCTCGCTGGTTGCGGGGACACTTGATCTGGCGACCCACCGCCAAGTCCTCCCTCCGCCCTTCCGTGACTCTTGACCCTGCCTTTTTTTTTTTTTTTTTTTGGTGGACATCTGGAATCTGTCCTTAAGGGGGAGAGTCTGTCATGATTTTTGGCCCGGATCATGTTTTGTTATTTTCTGTTAGTTTTGTACTCCCTTAGTTCCTGTTTTTGTGCACCCTTGAGTTTGTTTTTAGTTACCATGGTTACTTATTATTTCCACCTTTCTCTGATTGGTGTTCGGGATGCTCACCTGTTTCCCGAGCACTAATCAAAGACATTATTTAGCCTGCCGTATCCGGTCAGTCGGCCTGGCTTCTTTGTTTGCTGTACGCAACAGGTGATATTTATTTGCTCCTAATTTATGCTTCCTGTGCTAGTTTGTACCTTAGCTTCATGTGCGATCGGCATGTTTTCCCTTCCGCTTGTTTTCTGTTTTTGGTACATGTTTTTGAAGATTAAATCATGTTCCTACCTGCACGCCTTGTCCGGAGTGGTCCGTCTGCATCCCGGGGGAACGAACACCGCAGTAAGCTGCAACCCCCCCCCCGCCATAAAAATGTTGGTTTTCTATACCTTTACTAAACCTTCTAGAAACGTACTTGCCATGTAGAAGTTGAAACTTGAGCAAAAACAGTGATTTATCTTGCTCCGCTATTATTTTGAACACAACTGTTGATATTAGGGGTGTGCAGCTCTACCTTAAATGGTGGTTCGATATGAATCTCAATACATGGGTTACGATACGATTCACAAACAATACTTTTACAATTTGAAATGTTTGATGTAATTCGATGCAGATAGAAGAGAAAATGTATTGTATCAGAATCAGAATCAGATTAGTTTTATTGCCATTGTTTGACAACGGATTCACAAACTAGGATTTTTTCTTGGTACAATCGTGCAACATAAAACACATATGACACTGTGGAAGGGCCGTGGTCCACGTGTCGCCTGTGGGCAGGGCGTGTGCAGGAACCGGCTGTGTAGCAGATGACAGGTGAGTGGATACCTCAGCTGGAATGAGTTATCTAATCACCTGATTATTAGCAGCATTGGGGACCGCAGAGGGGGAACTGAAAAGTTGGAGAGGAGAGCTGGAAAGCGGGAGAAGGAGGAACAAGAAAAAGAAGAGACTTGAAAGACAAATAAAAACATTGTCAACCTGGCAACCACGACTAGCTCCGAGTCTATCGGTCCTAAAAGAACCCCACGACACGAAACGTGTCACATTTGGCACCCAAACAAGCAAAGGACCGAGGAGAGATGTCGGCCCCAAACCCCCTGGAGGCGCTCGGAAGAGTATTGGCGGAGGTGTCAGCGGCCAGCCAGCAACAAATGGAGACGGGCCGCCAGCAGACCCAGATCCTGCAGGCGCAGGTGAGCCAGGCGGGAAGGGCCGCGACAACGGTAACGACAGCCGCCATGCAGTGGATGACGGAGGACAAAGACCTGCAGGTGTTCCTCGACATCTTCGGGGCCACGGCAAGTGGGGGGTGAAGCTGCTGCCGCTCCTGGTGGGGGAGGCGCAGCGGGCGGCGCATAATCTCCCGGCAGAAGCCCGGGTCCACTTCCCCAGCCTCCGCCGCGCAATATTGGACCGGGTCGGTAGCCACCCAGAGGACCACCGACGCCGGTTCCGCGCCATGCAACTGGGTCCCGAGGACCGCCTGTTTGCGCTGGCGCAGCAGCTCCGAGACGTGCCCACCTGGTGGCTCGAACCACAGCTGGCTGAGAGCAAGATGTTCGAGCGGATCCTCCTGGAACAGTTCATCGTTGCCATCCCCCCCAGAACTGCAGCGTGGGTGCAATACCACCGTCCGCGGGACCTGATGGCCGCAGTGGCCCTGGCCGAAGACCACCTGGTGGTCCACCGGGAGCTGAGTCAGAAGGCCTCCGAAAGACCCACCCCAGCGCCACGGGCGGCCGAACTGCCCACACCAGCACCGCGAAGACGGAGCGCGCAGTCGGAGACGACCGCAACCCGCGAGCAGGTTCCCGGCCCGGACATAGACACGCACGCACAATACCATCCACCAGCAACATAAAGGGGGGGATTTGGGGGTTGTAACGTCTCCTGTGTTCCTCCTTCTGTCCAGGGTACCGGCGCTGCGGAGAGGGGGCTTCCCCCGCAGACGGCACCTCGAACACCAGGACCGGTGTGCTGGGGGTGCGGACAACCGGGTCACGTAAGGAAGGATTGCTCCCTGATGGAGGTGGGACAGGTGATGCGAGTTGTCGGACCCCTCAGCAACCTCCCCCGATCTAGGGGAGGTGTTTTGTGTCCCGGTAAGGGTACAAGGGAGTACAGCTCGGGCAATGGTGGATTCGGGCTGCAAACAGTCCATGATCCACCAAAACCTGGTTCGACCCGGGGCGTTGAGCCAAGCGACACAGGGGGCGAATCAGGTGTATTCATGGGGATGTGCACACGTATCCCATCATGCTTGTGGAAATTTTGTATCAGGAACAAAAGCATAGTGTCAAGGTTGCCGTAAGCGCGCACCTTACGCATCCCATAATTTTAGGAACAAATTGGCCGGGATTTTATCGTCTAGTGACGCAATGTGTGGGGATGCGTTCACGGACCGTAGGAAAGGGGAGTATCTGCGCGGTTCTCAGTGGCGACACGGGTTCATCCGACATGGCCGAGCGGGAACCAGCGGGGGCTTCGTGGGAATCCCCCCCCCGGGGCCGTATTGGCACCCTACGGAGGATTTTCGCCTCGAGCAGTCCCGTGATGAAACCTTGCGCGCGGCCTGGGACCAGGTGGATTACATCGACGGTCAGCTGGTGCGCCCGGGAAAAGTGCGGGTATTCCCCCACTTTTTGATTATTAGAGGCAGGTTATACAGAGTGAGCCGTGACACTCAAACGGGAGAAGAATCCACCCAGTTGTTGGTGCCAAAATGCCGCCGGGAAATGGTTTTCCAGGTGGCGCATTTTAACCCCATGGGCTACGATAAGACACTCAATCGGGTCATGGTCCAATTCTATTGGCCGGGCATTTGGGCAGACGTGCGCCGCTGGTGCGCTGCCTGACCGGACTGACAGCTGGTGAATCCAACGGCCATCCCGAAGGCGCCCTTACGCCCATTGCCACTTATGGAGGTCCCATTCAAGAGAATTGGGATGGACCTCATCGGACCATTTCACCCGAGCACACGGGAATACCGCTTTGTGTTAGTCCTGGTGGATTATGCAACGCGCTATCCCGAAGCAGTGCCCCTGCACTTTATCCCCGCCAAGAGCGTGGCGCAAGCTCTGTTTCAGGTCATCTCCCGAGTCGGAATCCGGAAAGAGATTCTGACTGACCAGGGCACGTCCTTTATGTCACGCACGATAAAGGAACTATACAGGTTACTGGGAATTAAAGCGATCCGCACCAGCGTATATCACCCACAAACAGACGGGCTGGTGATGTGTTTATTAATTAAATAGATCAATACAAAACAGGCTGTGTTTGCATTATTATGAGCTAATGGAATAACTATCAACTTCAAGCCATTGCAATCCATAAACTTAAAGAAAAGAAGATGTAAACAAAACACTTTTGGATTGAATTACTGTTGATTGCTCAGGTAGCAACAGTTAAATACGAAGAAACAAAGCAAGCAAGCTGTGCATCAAGTATGGTATAACATTACAGTAACTGTAACACATAACTTAGTGCCACAACGTAAACTAAACAGCAGATTTAGTATAAAAGCTCAAATACAAAATACATCCGTCGTCATGTCTTTCAGAATGATTGTAAACATTCCAAAAAAAGCGCAGTTGGCACAGGTGGAGGAGCAGGGCTTGGACTAAGGCTTTCCAGTCTAGCCAGCAGGCTAGCGAAGGTGACATCAAGCTTGTTCTCCAGGCTCGAAAATCGAGCGTGATGTGCCTGGATCTCAGCGTGCATGGCCGTGAGGTTAGGAGCCGTGGGGGGTCGAGGAGGGGACGCGGACTGGGGTCTGCTCGTGCCTTCCGGTTCCGACATGGCTGGAACGTACTGTTATGTTCGGCGGGGAAGGAGACGACACAGCAACAAGAATAAGCTCAACAGTTTATTTTGAGCTTGATGATGTGGTGGAGTGTGTATGCTACTGTGTATGTTTGCAGGACTATGTGAAGCGTTTACAATGAATATTTACCAGTAGTTGTTGTAAGTGTGTGTTGAGTGAGAAGGTGACCAGTTCAGTAGGGCGAGGAAGGTAGGAGAGTCCGTGAAACAAGCGGGGGTCTGTGGGGCTGAGAGGGGCGTCCAGAGGTACAAGTCCAAAGTGGGGGTCGAGGATTGAGGGAGGCAATCAGAATCCAGAGGGGTCCAGAGAAGTGAGGCGCACTGCTCACTTCCAAGGCGACGGAGGGAATACTGGGGAAAACAAGAGACAAATGAGCACAAGGGTCGAAGGTCACAAGGAGCGAGCAAACAAAGGTGAGGAGCCAGAGACGAAAGCTTACTGCAAGCAGAGACTATGTTCCAGCGTTGGTTCTCTGGACACGCTGGCTTTTATGGGGAGTGATGTCATCAGCAGCAGGTGTGTCGATTGATGATTGCGCACAGCTTAGCTGGCGCGTGGCAGCAGAAGCAGAGTGTCTATGGGTGCGTCCTGCGGCGCGTGCAGACAAAGGAGCAGCTGACTGTGCACGCCCCGTGACAGTGTCCTGGGTCTTCCCCGTGGCCTTCTACCAGTCAGACGTGCCCTAATCACCTCCCCAGAAAGGCGTCCGGGTGGCATCCTGACCAGACGCCCAAACCATTTCATCTGGCTCTTCTCGCTGGGGAGGAACAGCAGCTTTACTTTGAGCTCCTCATGGATATTGGAGCTTCTCCCTCTATCTCTTAAGTGAGAGCCCCGCCACTCAATGTAGGAAACTACTTTCAGCCGCTTGTACCCGTGATCTTGTCCTGTAGGTCATAACCCAAAGCTCATGACCATAGGTGAGGATGGAACGTAGATTGACCGGTAAATTGAGAGCTTTGCTTTGCGGCTCAGCTTCTTCTTCACCACAACGGATATATACAGCGTCCACATTACTGAAGACACCGCACCGCCTGTCGATCTCACAATCCACTCTTCCCTCACTCGTGAACAAGACTCTGAGGTATTTGAACTCCTCCACTTGGAGCAAGATCTCTTCCCCAACCCGGAGATGGCACTCCATCCTTTTCTCGTATTACAACTATAGTATTATACTTTTTAAGCAATGAAGATGTTTAAGAAGCTACAATAAATCATTGGAAGTGGTGATCACGTCCAAAACAACGACTAGCTAGCTAGCATTAGCACTGTGTTTTTCTTTTCACTCGACTTCACTCAACAAGTAAGCCTATCAGCTGACACATAAAAGTAATTTGGGAATTGTTCGTCCCAGTATTCTGAAGTTAGTTTTGTAGTTTCTTCTGCTCTGAGATCTGTCTCGGAGGCAGGCAGAGAGATTTCCCCAGAAGGGTGTAGGGCTGGCGTGGCTACATCACATTGAGTGTTTGTCATCAATCAATCAATCAGTTTATTTGTATAGCCCTTAATCACAACTGCTTCAAACAGCTTCACAAACCACGACAACCCCTGATTATAACCCACACCCGGGCAAGTAAAATCTCCAAAATCCCCGAAATGGGAAAAACCAGAAACCTTGGGAATAGGCCGCAGATGTGGGGACACCCTCCTGTGTAACTGGATGCAATAGATGCCGAGTGTATGCAGTTATTGAATTGTTACATTGATGATATTGTGAGAGTCCAGTCCAACGGGAAACGAGCAGAGGGTCGTAGGAGGTCTTATTCCATCCCCACCTTCTACCATCCTAGTCACGTCCGTTGTGTCCTTGGGCAAGACACTTCACCCTTGCTCATGATGTGTGCTGGTAGCGCCTTGCATGGCAGCTCCCTCCATCAGTGTGTGAATGTGTGTGTGAATGGGTGAATGTGGAAATAGTGTCAAAGCACTTTGAGTACCTTGAAGGTAGAAAAGCGCTATACAAGTATAACCCATTTATTTATTTATAAACAAGGCAACAATGTAGATATGTCACCAACAGATACAAAGACAAATGGTCCACCTCGGGTCACAACTTCGATCAGCTAAAGCCTCTTCCAGACCGTTTCATTTGTGAAGTCAAATTACGTTAAGTTTCAACGATAGATTTCGTTACTATGAGCCAATTTGCAAATAGGGTCCCTGGTTAGACTTTGCTGCCCTTAGCTGCGTGTTTAGCTCCAGGTTTGGTCATTCTTTTCATGCCTATGATTCTGTTTGCAACTGCAGTGGATACCTTGTTACCGGAAGTGTCACAGGAAAAGGTCCACCATTGTTGGCTGTTCATCCATCCATCCTCCTCCGCTTATCCGAGGTCGGGTCACGGGGGCAACAGCCTAAGCAGGTAAGACCAGACTTTCCTCTCCCCAGCAAATTCGTCCAGCTCCTCCCAGGGGATCCCGAGGCGTTCCCAGGCCAGCCGGGAGACATAGTCTTCCCAATGTGTCCTGGGTCTTCCCCGTGGCCTCCTACCGGTCGGACGTGCCCTAAACACCTCCCTAGGGAGGCGTTCGGGTGGCATCCTGACCAGATGCCCGAACCACCTCATCTGGCTTCTCTCGATGTGGAGGAGCAGCGGCTTTACTTTGAGCTCCCCCCGTATGACAGAGCTTCCCACCCTATCTCTAAGGGAGAGCCCCGCCACCCGGCGAAGGAAACTCATTTTGGCCACTTGTACCCGTGATCTTGTCCTTTCGGTCATAACCCAAAGCTCATGACCATAGGTGAGGATGGGAACGTAGATCGACAGGTAAATTGAGAGCCATGCCTTCCGGCTCAGCTCCTTCTTTACCACAACAGATTGATACAGCGTCTGCATTACTAAAGACGCCGCACCGATCTGCCTGTCGATCTCACGATCCTTTCTTCCCTCACTCGTGAACAGGACTCTGAGGTACTTGAACTCCTCCACTTGGGGCAGGGTCTCCTCCGCAACCCGAAGATGGCACTCCACCCTTTTCCGGGCGAAAACCATGCACTCGGACTTGGAGGTTCTGATTCTCATCCCAGTCGCTTCACACTCAACTGCGAACCGATCCAGTGAGAGCTGAAGATCCTGGCCAGATGAAGCCATCAGGACCACATCATCTGCAAAAAGCAGAGACCTAATCCTGCAGCCACCAAACCAGATCCCCTCAACGCCTTGACTGCACCTAGAAATTATGTCCATAAAAGTTATGAACAGAATTAGTGACAAAGGGCAGCCTTGGCGGAGTCCAACCCTCACTGGAAACGTGTCAGACTTACTGCCGGAAATGCGGACCAAGCTCTGACACTGATCGTACAAGGAGCGGACCGCCACCATCAGATAGTCCGATACCCCATATCCTCTGAGCACTCCCCACAGGACTTCCCGAGGGACACGGTCGGGAGAAATACACCATGTTTAATCGAGTTAAAATATGCTCACACGTGATCAATGTGATGAACCTGACATTTTTCCCGCTCATATAATCACCCAGCGCAAATCACTGGTCAGTAAGAATACAATTTTTTCACTGGGTAAATCAGTGGAGCCTCGATTTATGAACTTAATTGCGTCGTGAACATGGTTCCCAAACAGGAGAGTTTGTAAAGTGAAGCAAAGTTCTTCATAAGAATAAATGTAAAGATTAATAATTGGGTCCAGCCTCAACAAAAGTCCCTATTGTAACTGGTGCAGAACCAACAACCTGGTCCTGAACATCGACAAGACCAAGGAGATCGTCGACTTCAGGAGGCATCAGTCCAGCCACACTCCACTCTTCATCAACGGCACAGCAGTGGAGATCGTAAGCAGCACCAAGTTCCTGGGGGTGCAGATAACTGACTATATGATCTGGTCCCTACACACCGGCGCTCTTTTAAAAAGAGCTCAGCAGCGCATGCACTTTTTGCGTGGGATGAACAGAGCACAGCTCCCTCCCCCCATTCTCACCACATTCTACAGAGGCACTATAGAGAGTGTACTGACCAACTGCATCTCTATCTGGACTGGAGCCTGCAGGGACTCAGACTGGAAGTCTGCAGTGAGTGGTGAGGATGGCGGAAAAGATCATCAGGACTCCTCTTCCTCCTGAACATTGTGCATTAGAGGTCCTATCAAAGTCCAATAACAGTCTGCAAGTATTTTAAAGTTCAAATTTGAATGACAATAAAAGGAAGTCTAAGTCTGAAAAAAGTCCCTATTTTAGTAAAAAACTGCACACATTCAAGACACTCCCAATGTATGTACAGTATATAAATATATATATATATATATATATATATATATATATATATATATATATATATATATATATATATATATATATATATATATATATATATATATATATATATATATCAGGACTCCTTTTCCTCCTATCCAGGAGATCGCAAAAAGCCGCTGCCTGACCAGGGCTCAGAAAATCTGCAGACTCCTCCCACCCCAAGGACTGTTTTCACTGGACTCTAGAAAGAGGTTCCGCAGCCTCCGTAGCAGAACCTCCAGGTTCTGGAACAGCTTCTTCCCTCAGACCGTAAGACTATTGAACGCATCAAAATAATCCCCTCAATTCCCCCCAAAAAAGGATTAACTGGCTGGAAAATAAAGACAATATAACATACATCCATAAACGTGGCTGCATATGCAAAAGTGCAATATATTTATCTGTACAGTAATCTATTTATTTATATCTGCACCTTATTGCTATTGTATCCTGCACTACAACCAGCTAATGCAACCCAATTATCTGTACTGTAAAATTCAAATTTGAATGACAATAAAAGGAAGTCTAAGTCTGTCTCTCTATCTAAATGGCAGCCCCTGATGGCTTCAAGCAGCATGCAACATTATTGAATAAATGAATAAAAGAGTGAGTGAAGCATGGTTTGCACACAAGACAATATTTGGCACGATGTAAAAGTTTGTAAACCGAAAAGGATGCAAATAGGTGTTCGGAAATCGAGGTTCCACTGTATAAGAATTTACATGCAAAAAAAAAACACCGGACAGAGAAGAGATGAACATTAAGTGAGGCTGTGTACAAATAATACCATAAGAAAACCCTACAAACACCAACCTGGGCTTTTGTTATATTTGTGTCATGACAACATTGTGTATACAGGGATGCCATTATGCATCCTTCTTTTACTCTGTTTCCAAGAAACGCTGTGTGATAAATATTTTATCTAACACCATTCACCACATTGTGCAAACCTGGAGCCTGAGGCACCATTAGGTGATGCCCTACTGTTTTTCTACTTGCTTTTATCCACCCTGTTCTCTACATGCTCAGCACTAGCCAATTATTTATTGAAAATGTTGCCTTTCTATCATGCATTTTTAGTGCTGCCTTCAGGAGACCCACCTCAAGCTTGACATACAATACTTAAAGTACCCTGGTTAAAGGGTGGATATTTCTGCAGCCTCCCAGCTCCTGGGCTGTGAGGCTGCAGAAATATCCACACTATTCAAGCTCTGCACAACTTTGGCCTTTGACCGCCTGATGGCAGATTTGATGGAATGCGGCATATTAGAATCAGAATCAGAATCACAATAATTTTTATTGCCATTGTTTGAGAACGGGTTCACAAACTAGGAATTTTTCTTGGTGCAATCGTGCAACATAAAACACATATAACATAGAGTTGGTATATGGGGGGAGGTTTTGATTAGCGCACTGCAGGAGCAAAAGGTCACCGCCTCAGTCGATGGTGTTGAGGGCGGAGCGCCGTCGACTAGGGGCGGGGCATGTGCGGGACGGCGAGACGCAGCTGGCAGGTGATTAGATTTTGCAGGTGGTACGTGTTAATCTGATCATCTGTTGTCTTTAACAGTGACCGGCTAGCGGAGGAGGAGAGAGGAGAGAGAGACACATCTGAAAAGATTGTACTGAAAATGATAACTTGTAACACATGGTGATTAAAAGGCTTGGTGAAACGGCACAACTGACTCCTGACGTACTATCAGGGGAACGGGTAGGGAACGACCTCTACATCTGGCGCCCAACGTAAAAGAAGAAAGGCTGCAATGTCGTCACCAAGCCCCATAGAGGCGCTGGGACAGCTCTTGGCGGAGGTGTCGACGGCGAACCACCGGCAGAATGAGGCGATGCAGGCCCAAATTGCACAGCAGAGCCAGATCCTGCGAGCGCTCACGGAAAGGTCCGGAGCGGGGACAACCCCAGCAGCGAGGCCGACATTGACGACGGTGGGGATGCACAGGATGGCAGAGACAGAAGACGCGCAAAGTTTCATGGACATGTTTGAGGCGACAGCGAAGGCATGCGCATGGCCGGAGGAAGAGTGGGCGGTGCAGCTGCTACCGTTACTGGTGGGAGAGGCGCAGCGAGCGGCGCTCAGCCTGCCACCAGCGTCCCGCGTGAGCTACCGGGACATGAGGAGGGTGGTGTTGGACCGGACAGGAGGGTCCAAAGAGGACCACAGACGCCGGTTCCGAACCATGAGACTCGGACAAGAGGAGCGGCCTTTTGCCCTGGGCCAACAGCTGAGAGACGCGGCGACCAGATGGCTACAACCCGGAGGAATAGAGGAGGTGATCGAGCAGATCATCCTGGAACAATTCCTGGAGGCAATCCCGGCGCGGACGTCAGCGTGGGTCCGCTACCATCGGCCACAAGGCGTAGCAGCGGCGGTAGCCTTGGCGGAGGACCACCTGGCCGTACACCGGGAGAAGGGGAAGGAGGAGAAGGCTGCAGGAGGAGCGGAGCGGCCAGTCCCGGCGCCGCGCAGGATGCGGGCGCTGCCAGCAGAAGGAGCCCAGCCGTGGTCACGGCCACGACACAACCCAAGTCTGCTTTCTCCTCCTCAGGGCCAGGCCGCTGCGGACACTGCGTTTCCCCCGCAAACGGCGCCTCGAATGCCGGGGCAGGTGTGCTGGAGGTGTGGGCGGGTATAGACCGGGCGATGGTGGATTCGGGCTGCGAGCAGTCCATGATTCACCAAAACCTGGTTCGACTCGGGGCGTTGAGAAAAGCTACACGGGTGCGGGTTAAATGTGTGCATGGGGATATTCACGAGTACCCCATCGTGCTGGTGGACATTTTTTTTTAAAGAGGAATAACATAGTGTTAAGGTGGCTGTAAATTCGCGCCTGGCGCACCCCTTAATCTTGGGAACAAATTGGGCGGGATTTAACGGGTTAATAAAGCAGTGCGCAGGGGTGCGTTCACGACCGGTAGGAAAAGGGAATGTCCGCGCTGTTCTCATCGGCGACGCGAGATTATCCGACGCTGCCGGGGGGGAGGGGGAAGGGGAGCCGGCGGGGGCTTCGCAGGAGGTTTCCCCGGTTCCCCAATGGCGCCCCATGGATGATTTTCCACTCGAGCAGTCTCGAGATGACACTCTGCGCGCGACCTGGGACCAAGTGATTTCAATTGATGGGCAGCGGGTTCGCCCGGGGATAGCGCGGGATTTCCCTCACTTTGCATTGATTAGTGACAGATTATACAGAGTGAGTCGTGACACTCAGACTGGGGAGGAAATCACCCAATTGTTGGTGCCATTTTAACCCGATGGCCGGTCACATGGGTTATGATAAAACACTCAATCGGATAATGGTCCGGTTCTATTGGCCAGGCATTCGGGCAGACGTGCGCCGCTGGTGCGCGGCCTGCCCGGACTGTCAACTAGTCAACCCCGCGGCCACCCCTAGAGCACCTTTGCGGCCATTACCACTCATAGAGGTCCCGTTTGAGCGAATTGGCATGGACCTCGTCGGACCATTTCACCCGAGCACCCAGGGATATCGCTTTGCACTAGTCCTGGTGGATTATGCAACGCGCTATCCCGAAGCAGTGCCGCTGCGCTCCATCTCTGCAAAGAGTGTCGCGCAGGCACTATTTCAATTTACCTCCCGAGTTGGAATCCCGAAAGAGATTCTAACTGACCAGGGCACGTCCTTTATGTCACGCACGTTAAAGGAGCTGTACGGATTATTGGGGATCAAATCTATTCGGACCAGCGTTTACCACCCGCAGACGGATGGGCTGGTAGAGCGGTTGAATAGAACCTTGAAATCCATGATCCGGAAGTTCGTACACGAGGACAAACCAAATTGGCATAAATGGTTGGATCCCCTGTTATTTGCAGTGCGGGAGGTTCCTCAGGCCTCAACAGGATTTTCTCCATTTGAACTGTTGTTCGGCAGGAAGCCGCGCGGGGTACTGGACCTAGTTAAAGAAAGCTGGGAGGAAGGTCCAAGCCCCAGTAAAAATTAAATTCAGTACGTCATGGACTTGAGAGCAAAACTCCACACTTTGGGGCACTTGTCACGTGAGAATTTGCTCCAAGCTCAAGAACGTCAGCAGCGCCTGTATAACAAGGGGACGAAACTCAAACAATTTTCACCGGGAGAGAAAGTACTTGTATTACTCCCAACATCCAGCTCCAAATTACTCGCCAGGTGGCAGGGACCCTTTGTGGTCACACGACGAGTAGGTGACGTGGATTACGAGGTCAGGCGGTCTGACCGGGGTGGGGCAACACAAATATACCACCTCAACCTACTAAAAGGTTGGAGGGAAGCGGAACCTGTCTCCATGGTGACGGCGATAGCGGAGGGCGAGGAGCTGGGGCCGGAGGTTCCCCCCTCCCCCGGCCCTTTCCTCTCCGCTGTGATAATCATCTGACGCCGTCACAGAAAGCAGACGTGGCCAAATTGCAGCAGCATTTTGCTGACGTGTTCTCCCCCCTGCCAGGCCGCACGACTCTCACCCAGCATCACATAGAGACCAGCCCAGGCGTGACGGTGAGGTCTCGGCCCTATAGGCTGCCCGAACACAAGCGCAAAGTAGTTCGGGAAGAATTAAAAGCCATGCTGGAATTGGGAGTGATAGAAGAGTCACACACTACGTGGTGCAGCCCCATAGTTCTGGTGGGGAAGAAAGATGGGTCTGTGCGGTTCTGTGTGGACTACCGCAAGGTAAATGATGTGTCACGTTTTGACGCCTATCCAATGCCCCGGGTCGACGAGCTCCTGGACCGGTTGGGCACTGCTCGTTTTTTTACGGCACTGGATTTGACTAAGGGCTACTGGCAGATTCCCTTGTCTCCAGAGTCTAAGGAAAAAATGGCATTCTCCACTCCGGAAGGTTTATACCAATTCGTGACCCTTCCGTTCGGCTTGTTCGGTGCGCCCGCCACATTTCAGAGACTCATGGACCGGGTGCTGCTGCCCCACGCTGCATATGCTGCCGCCTATCTGGATGATGTCATCATCCAGGGGAACCGCTGGGCGGAGCATGTGCAGAGGGTGGGGGCGGTGCTTGAGTCCCTGAGGCGGGCGGGGCTCACCGCCAACCCGGCGAAGTGCGCGGTTGGCCGGAGGGAGGTACAGTATCTGGGGTACCACTTGGGGGAAGGTCAGGTGCGGCCTCAGGTAGAAAAAACCGCAGCAGTTGCGGCCTGCCCGACCCCGAAGACGAAAAAGGGGGTGAGGCAGTTTTTAGGGTTGGTGGGCTACTACCGGAGGTTCATCCCCCGGTTTGCGGACCTGACCAGCCCACTAACTGACCTCACCCGAAAAGGTGCTCCAGATCTGGTCAAGTGGACGGGGCAGTGCCAGCAGGCATTCGAGAAGGTGAGGAAAACACTTTGCGAGGAGCCGGTACTGCGCATGCCTGATTTTTCTATCCCATTTTGTTTGCAGGCGGACGCGTCGGGCAGAGGACTGGGAGCCGTTTTATCCCAGCAGCGGGGGGGGCACCGACCACCCGGTCCTGTACATCAGCAGAAAGCTATCGGAAAGGGAGGCCAGATACAGTACGGTGGAAAGAGAGTGCCTCGCCATCCGGTGGGCGGTCGGTGCCCTCCGGTACTATCTGCTCGGACGCTCGTTCAGCCTCTGCTCGGACCACAGGCCCCTCTAGTGGCTCTACCGCATGAAGGATGCCAACGCGCGGATCACCCGGTGGTATCTCGCTTTACAACCCTACAATTTCAGAGTGATCCATAGGCCGGGGGCGCAGATGGCCGTGGCGGACTTCCTCTCCCGCTCCCAGGGGGGAGTTGGCGCGGCCGGATGATGTCCCGGCCTAAGTCTGGCGGTGGAGGTATGTGGGGGGAGGTTTTGATTAGCGCACTGCAGGAGCAAAAGGTCACCGCCTCAGTCGATGGTGTTGAGGGCGGAGCGCCGTCGACTAGGGGCGGGGCATGTGCGGGACGGCGAGACGCAGCTGGCAGGTGATTAGATTTCGCAGGTGGTACTTGTTAATCTGATCATCTGTTGTCTTTAACAGTGAGCGGCCAGCGGAGGAGGAGAGAGGAGAGAGAGACACATCTGAAAAGATGGTACTGAAAATTATAACTTGTAACACATGGTGATTAAAAGGCTTGGTGAAACGGCACAACTGACTCCTGACGTACTATCAGGGGAACGGGTAGGGAACGACCTCTACATGGTAATAACAAGAGCTCTAACTGAGCTATCAGATCTTGTTACAGACTTAAGCTAAATATGTAAGCCACATCGCAGTTAATATTACACTTTTTGGCTTGCATATATCCCTTATAAACACATAAAAATCTACAAAAGCAGTGAAGTTGGCACGTTGTGTAAATGGTATAAAAAAAAACAGGATACAATGATTTGCAAATCCTTTTCAACTTATATTCAATTGAATAGACTGCAAAGACAAGATATTTAACCTATCGAACTGGAAAACGTTATTTTTTTCAAATATTAGCTCATTTGGAATTTGATGCCTGCAACATGTTTCAAAAAAGCTGGGACAAGTGGCAAAAAAGACTGACAAAGTTGAGGAATGCTCATCAAACACTTATTTGGAACATCCCACAGGTGAACAGGCTAATTGGGAACAGGTGGGTGCCATGATTGTGTATAAAAGCAGCTTCCATGAAATGCTCAGTCATTCACAAACAAGGATGGGGCGAGGGTCACCACTTTGTGAACAAACATTTATTTTTTTTTCTTCTTTTTTTTTTTCAAATATATTGTATTGAATTTTACAGTTAAAATCACATTTGACAATCATACTTTGCTCATTCAGACCCTTCATACATGCACACATCCACTCATACACACTCACATGCACGCTTGAGAAGAGTGCTGCACTTGGGGTTTAACAACTCAAGGTTTACAGTTTAGACATTATTAGAAAGAGTACCCAGATATTGTATATATATTATATACATCCATCCATCCTGCACTGGCTCAAGTTCAGCAGACGATCCAGACCATAGAAAGATGGATGAATGAAAAAAAAGCAAGTAAACCGTGACAAAACCTTATCAAAAGTAACACAAAAAAAAACAATAGTGGTGTGGGAACAATACAAAAAACAACAATAATAAAAAACTAATAATGATTCAATTTGTAAATTTCCTGGTTTCCTGTTTCACACGTCACTTCCTGTTTGGAGATAGCACGCGTCTGGCTGGCTGTTTTCGACATGGGGCTGTCGAGTTTGGCAATCGCCTTGTGCAAAGCCAGTACATCTTGTTGTACTTTTTTGTGCTTTTTTGGCTTCGCTGTGTCACTGTGCAGTGACACTTTGCAGTGACACTTTGCAGCTTGTGACGATCGGTGCTGCGGGCTAGCACACCAAAGCCGGCTAGCATTAGCAGCCTGAGATACGGAGGTGGATTTTTTTCTTCTGTTGCTGGATGCGTCGGCAGATAGACCATCGTGATGCCTGCACGGAGGAAAGGCCCGACATCGGAGGAGTTCGAAGAGATGAAGGTCACACTTCACTCCCTGTGCAGCGATGTGACTGCAGTCAGAACTCAACAGGAGCAGCTTTTGGGCCTACTGCAGGAGGTCAAACAACTACGCCTCCAGAACGTGGGAAAAAAAACGGCGCATTGTGGACCTGGAGCAGCGAGTGGATGAGCTGGAGCAATACTCCCGCATGAATGATGTGGTCATCACCGGCATCAAAATCAAGCCGCACACCTGTGCGCGTGCGGTGGCCGCGGACAACGGGGAGCCCAGCATGCAAGAGATACAGTCGGTGGAGCAGCAGGTGGCTTCCTATCTCCAGAGCAAGGGAATAGAGATGGACCTGGAGCACATCGAGGCTTGTCACCCACTGCCCATGAGGAACCAGAGACCACCAGCTGTCATCATGAGATTCACAAACAGAAAAAAGAAAACCGCACCATTAAGGCAAGGACGCAAACTCAAAGGTACAGATGTTTTCAAAAATGAACATTTGACCAGGAAAAATGCTGACATCGCAAGAATCGCACGACAACTTAAAAGGCAAAGCAAGATTCAACAAACCTGGGTAACGAACTGTAAGATCTTCATCAAACTAAATGGGACGCCCGGAGGACGCAAAAGTCTTGGTGATAAGAAAAATAGAAGATCTTGATAAGTATTGACATTGATGCTGTACTTGGTATCAATGTAGCTTTGTGACTTTTACATCATCTCAATGCTACCCACACCAAGAACACAGACCACACCAGAGGTGGGTAGTAACGCGCTACATTTACTCCGTTCCAGCTACTTGAGTAACTTTTGGGATGAATTGTACTTCTAAGAGTAGTTTTAATGCAACATACTTTTACTTTTACTTGAGTATATTTATAGAGAAGAAACGCTACTTTTACTCCGCTACTTTTACTCCGCTACTTTTACTCCGCTACTTTCATCTACATTCAGCTCGCTACTCGCTACTAATTTTTATCGATCTGTTAATGCACGCTTTGTTTGTTTTGGTCTGTCAGACAGACCTTCAAAGTGCCTGCGTTTCACCAAATACAGTCACTGGTGACGTTTCACTCCATTTCACCAATCAAATGCAGTCACTGGTGACGTTTGACTCCGTTCCACCAATCAGATGCAGTCACTGGTGACGTTGGACCAATCAAACAGAGCCAGGTGGTCACATGACCTGACTTAAACAAGTTGAAAAACGTATTTGGGTGTTACCATTTAGTGGTCAATTGTACGGCATATGTACTGTACTGTGCAATCTACTAATACAAGTTTCAATCAATCAATCAAAAGTGTGAAGGAAAAAAGACACTTTTTTATTTCAACCGTACATCCCGTCAAAAGCCTAAAGACTGACCGCACAGTTCCTGTCTTCACAATAAAAGTGCCGCTCCATCGCGCCTGCCCTTACAAAATAAGAGTCTCTGAAAGCCAGCGCAAACAAGCTAGCAAGCTACGGAGTTTGCCGCCAATGTATTTCTTGTAAAGTGTATAAAAACGAATATGGAAGCTGGACAAATAAGATGCCAAAAACCAACCACTTTCATGTGGTATTAGACAGAAAGGAGAAACTTTTTTTCTCCTCCATTTGAAAATGTGGACGATATCAGCACTACTGTCTGATTCCAATCAATGCAAGTCATCAGAATCAGGTAATACACCAACTTATATTCTTGTCTTCATGAAAGATAGGAATCTATATGTGTTAAACATGCATGTGTATTCATTAAAACACCTTTAACATGTAAACAAAAACGGCAAAATAAATAAATATAAATTATATACTGTATATATCAATGTATGTATGTATATATATATATATATATATTTATATATATATACGTATATATATATGTGTGTATATATATATATATATATATATATATATATATATATATATATATATATATATATATATATATATATATATATATATATATATATATATGTGTATTTATATATATATATATATATATATATATATATATATATATATATATATATATATATATATATATATATATATATATATATATATATATATATATATATATATATACACACATATATATATACGTATATATATATAAATATATATATATATATATATATATATATACATACATACATTGATATATACAGTATATATATATACTTTTTACTCATGTAAATATTTGGGTGACTACTCTTTACTTTTACTTGAATAATAAATCTCTAAAGTAACAGTACTCTTACTTGAGTACAATTTCTGGCTACGCTACCCACCTCTGGACCACACCAAGTATTGATATGGACATGTTACAGAAGATCCTACAACATCAACAAAAACAACTGGACTTGTGTGAGTATTAAGGGCACGCCACAACAGAGACTGATATGGACATAGACCCTGATAATCATTTTTTCTCTGGGTTTATTAAAAACTGTAATTATTTTACCCGTGAACAATATAAAAACAGTGTAAATTCAGAAGATAGTCTATCAATAATACATTTCAATAGTCGAAGCATGTACACTAACTTTGAGGCTATCAAGGATTACTTGAAATAATTTAGTCATCCATTTACCATTATTGCAATTACTGAAACCTGGTTCAACAATAATAAAGGAATTGATTTTAGTCTGAATGACTATGAATTAAGATACATAAACAGAATAAATAAAATAGGAGGAGGGGTCGCATTGTACATTCATAAATCTGTTACATTTAAAGTTTTAACAAACATGACCATAGCAGTCGATGGATTATTTGAACTATTAACAGTGGAAATCCTAAAGGACAAAAAGACAAATATCTTCATGAGTTGTGTATACCGGGCACCTGGTTCAAGCATAGAAACTTTCAATGAGTGGATGGGTAAACTATTTTCCTCTGTGAACCAAAAAAACATATTTATCCGTGGTGATTTTAACATTGATTTGTTGAACTCAACCAAGCAAAAACATGTTGATGACTTCATTGACACAATGCTTGTCTCTATATCCAACCATAACCAAACCAAGCAGAATAACAACACATAGTGCCACAATCATCGACAACATTTTTACTAACATTATGGTAAATCAAGTCACCAGTGATTATATGTGATATCACTGACCATTTACCTGTCTTTACTTTATATGACTGTCATCTCAAGAAAACCAAAGACACTATGGCAAAAGTTTCTAAACAAATAACAACTGAGGAAACAATCTGTGCCCTAAACAATAGTTTAGCAGTTCAGGATTGGACTTCAGTATACAGAGAACCAAATGTGGATAGTGCTTATTGTAATTTTTTAGACATTTTTACTTCCCTGCATATTGAACATTGCCCTGTGAAATAATATTTTATAAAAGGAAAAAAATAAAAATAGCCCTTGCATCACAAAAGGGATAATTAATGCCTGTAAAAAGAAAAACAATCTCTACAAACCTTTCATCAAAATAAAAACAAAAGAAGTCGAACAACGATACAAGAAGTACAAAAATAAATTAACTGATATTATAAGAACAAGCAAACGGTTATATTATTAAAAAAAACTATATGAAAACAAAAACAATATAAAAGGAACTTGGGATGTTTTGAATAGTCTAATCAAACAAAGATATTCAAAGTTGACATATCCAGATTACTTTATTGATGAAAACGGTGAAGATTATGATATGAGTAATGTAGTAAACAAGTTCAATAGTTTTTTTGTAAATGTTGGTCCTAAATTGGCTGTTGATATCCCAGACAATGGAGTTACAAAATCAACTATTGAACATAATTATTTGTCATTCTTTCTCTCAGCTACAAATGAGTAGGAAGTGACAAACATTGTGCGGAAGTGTAAAAGTAAGTGCTCCACTGACTGCCATGATATCAACATGATATTGGTTCAAAAAGTTGTACTGAATATTGTAAAACCCTTGACTTATATATGTAACCTATCATTCCAGACTGGCTGCATTCCAAGTCAAATGAAAATCGCTAAGGTAACTCCTTAGACAGCAAACACACTTTCACCAATTACAGACCAATCTCTCTTTTGCCTCAGTTCTCAAAAATCTTAGAGAAACTATTTAACTCTCGACTTGAATCTTTTCTTGAGAAGCATTATATAATCAATGACGGTCAGTATGGCTTTAGGTCCAAATGAACAACTTCAATGGCGATAACTGAAGTTATTGAGGAAATTACTCATGCACTGGAGCATAAAAGATATGCAGTTGGTATTTTTATTGATCTAAAGAAAGCCTTTGATACCATTAAAGGCCTACTGAAATTAAATGTTTGTATTTAAACGGGGATAGCAGATCCATTCTATGTGTCATGCTTGATCATTTTGCGATATTGCCATATTTTTGCCGAAAGGATTTAGTATAGAACAACAACGATAAAGTTCACAACTTTTGGTCTCTGATAAAAAAAAAGCCTTGCCCCCACCGGAAGTACCGTGACGTTGTCAGTTGTTCACTTCCTCATATTTTCCTATTGTTTTCAACGCAGCTAGAGCTATTCGGACCGAGAAAGCGACGATTACCCCATTAATTTGAGCGAGGATGAAAGATTCGTGGATGAGGAACGTTAGAGTGACGGACTAGAATGCAGTGAAATACATATCTTTTTTCGATCTGACCATAACTTAGGTACAAGCTGGCTCATTGGATTCCACACTCTCTCCTTTTTCTATTGTGGATCACGGATTTGTATTTTAAACCACCTCGGATACTTTATCCTCTTGAAAATGAGAGTCGAGAACGCGAAATGGACATTCACAGTGACTTTTATCTCCACGACAATACATCGACGAAGCTCTTTAGCTACTGAGCTAACATGATATCATCTGTCTCAAATGCAGATAGAAACAAAATAAATAAATCCCTGACTGGAAGGATAGACAGAAGATCAACAATACTATTAAACCATGTACATGTAACTACACGGTTAATAATTATCAGCCTGGCAAAGCTTAACAATGCTGTTGCTAACGACGCTAAGGCTAACTTAGCAACTTAGCAACCAGACCTCACAGAGCTATGATAAAAACATTAGCGCTCCACCTACGCCAGCCAGCCCTCATCTGCTCATCAACACCCGTGCTCACCTGCGTTCCAGCGATCGACGGCGCGACGAAGGACTTCACCCCAACACAGATGCGGTTGGCGGCTAGCATCGGCTGGCGCGTCTGCTATCCAAGTAAGTCCTTATTGTTGTGTTGCTACAGCCAGCCGCTAATACACCGATCCCACCTACAACTTTCTTCTTTGCAATCTCCATTGTTCATTAAACAAATTGCAAAAGATTCACCAACACAGATGTCCAGAATACTGTGGAATTATGAAATGAAAACAGAGCTTTTTGTATTGGCTTCAATGGGGAAGCCATACCTCTGTTCTCCTGGCTAAGTCACGCACATATGTCATCCTCCAAAGGCGTTTTCAACCGGAAGTTTAGCAGGAAATTTAAAATTGCACTTTATAAGTTAACCCGGCCGTATTGGCATGTGGTGCAATGTTAAGATTTCATCATTGATATATAAACTATCAGACTGCGTGGTCGGTAGCAGTGGATTTCAGTAGGCCTTTAATCATTCAATTCTACTAGATAAAATGGGAGTATATGGAATTAGGGGGCTGGCTGGTGACTGGTTAAAAAGTTATTTAACAGGGAGGGTACAGTTTGTTAAAATGGGTAAATTTTTATCTGATACTTTTGGCATTGCTTGTGGTGTCCCCCAAGGGTCCGTGTTGGGGCCAAAACTGTTTAATGTATATATTAATGATATGTTTAATACATCCAAAGTGCTGAAATGTATACTATTTGCAGATGACACAAATATATTCTACAGTAGTGATGACTATAATGAGCTCATAAATACAGTAAACACAGAACTAAACATAGTAAAAAAAAATAGATGGACACAAATAAATTATCTTTGAATATAAATAAAACTAAGATAGTGATGTTTGGAAATCGCAACATAACGTCAGAACAGAAAATAAGTATTGATGGTACCCAAATTGAAATCGTAAATGAGAATATATTTTTGGGAGTAATAATTGATAGTAAACTATCATGGAAACCTCATGTCAGACACATTAAAACAAAAATCTCCAAAAGCCTCTCAATTATAAACAAAGCAAAAATATACTTCAATGAAAATGCACTCCGTACTCTATACTGCACCTTGGTACTCCCATACCTTACATACTGTGTTGAAGTATGGGGGAATACTTACCACAACACAATTCATCCTCTGATCATATTACAGAAAATAGCAGTGCGGATCATTCACAACGTTGGTTATTTAGAACATACTCATAATCTGTTTATGCAATCAAAGTTGCTCAAATTTGATGACCTTGTTAAATATAATACATTAATAATCTTATATAAAGCATTTAACAAATTATTGCCGCCTAATTTACAATGTTTATTTATAACACGAGTGCAAGCTCATAACTTGAGAGGCTTTGGATATTTCTTATTGCCGAGAGCTCAAACCACTCGTAAACGTTTTTGTGTGTCTGTATGCGGATTAAAACTTTGGAACAAACTGGACTTACAACACAAGCAATTCCAAACTATTAATCGATTTAAACTATTATACAAACATGGGGTCTGGTTCAAATATAGAGATGAGGGTCTTTAATTTGACCTGCTGCTCTACTCTGTCTCAAAGTGTTAACATGTGCTCAATGTTTCCTTACCATTATTGCTATGTTGTCTATTACCATTATTGCTATGTTGTCTATTACCATTGTTGGTATATTCATTATTCCTACATTGTTGATACAAATTATTGTTACAGTGTAATAATTATTGTTACCTGTAGTAATGCCACTATGATACAACATCTGTATTATAATCCTTGAACAAAGTAAGAGTAAAACTCATGTGAATAATCACTGAATGGAGAACTGGGGGTGGGATTAAATAAAGTATCTTCTTCCCACTCCCTTTCAGGCAAAACTGGACAATCATGCACTATATTAATTTATATTATTATGTTTTCTCCTCTCTGAGCTGCCACCTTAACGTGGTAGAGGAGTTTGCGTGTCCCAATGATCCTAGGAGATATGTTGTCAGGGGGCTTCTATGCCCCCTGGTAGGGTCTCCCAAGGCACACTGGTCCTGGTAGGGTCTCCCAAGGCAAACTGGTCCTAGGTGAGGGATCAGACAAAGAGCAGCTCGAACACCTCTATGAAGAACAAAAAAAAAGGACCCAGATTTCCCTCGCCCGGACGCGGGTCACCGGGGTCCCCCTCTGGAGCCAGGCCCGTAGGTGGGGCATGATGGCGAGCGCCCCATGGAGCCCGGCTGGTCACAGCCCGAAGAGGCAACGTTTCCCTCCGCTTTTGGGTGGGGGGAGGGGTCCTGACTGTGGTTTGCGCTTACGCGCCAAACAGCAGCTCAGAGTACCCACCCTTCTTGGATTCACTTGAGGGAGTACTGGAGAGTGCTCCCCCGGGTGATTCCCTCGTTCTACTGGGGGACTTCAACGCTCATATTGACAACGACAGTGAAACCTGGAGAGACGTGATTGGGAAGAATGGCCGCCCGGATCTGAACCAGAGTGGTGTTTTGTTATTGGACTTTTGTGCTCGTCACAGATTGTCCATATTAAACACCATGTTCAAACATAAGGGTGTCCATATGTGCAATTGGCACGAGGACACCCTAAACTGCAGTTCCATGATCGACTTTGTAGTTGTGTCATCGGATTTGCTGCCTCATGTTTTGGACACTCGGGTGTAGAGAGGGGCGGCGCTTTCTACCGATCACCACCTGGAGGTGAGTTGGCTGCGATGAAGCCAGATCCTGGCTTCATCTGGCCAGGATCTTCAGCTCTCACTGGATCGGTTCGCAGCGTAGTGTGAAGCGACTGGGATGAGAATCAGCACCTCCAAGTCCGAGTCCATGGTTCTCGCCCGGAAAAGGGTGGAGTGCCATTTTCGGGTTGCGGAGGAGACCCTGCCCCAAATGGATGAGTTCAAGTACCTCGGAGTCTTGTTCACGAGTGAGGGAAGAGTGGATCGTGAGATCGACAGGCGGATCGGTGCGGCGTCTGCAGTAATGTGGACGCTGAATCGATCCGTTGTGGTGAAGAAGGAGCTGAGCCGTAAGGCAAAGCTCTCAATTTACTGGTCGATCTAAGTTCTCATCCTCACCTGTGGTCATGAGCTTTGGGTTATGACCGAAAGGACAAGATCACGGGTACAAGCGGCCGGAATTAGTTGCCTCCCCCGGGTGGCGGGGCTCTCCCTTAGAGATAGGTTGAGAAGCTCTGCCATCTGGGGGGAGCTCAAAGTAAAGCCGCTGCTCCTCCACATCGAGAGGAGCCAGATGAGGTGGTTCGGGCATCTGGTCAGGATGCCACCCGAACGCCTCCCTAGGGAGGTGTTTCGGGCACGTCCGATCGGTAGGAGGCCACGGGGAAGACCCAGGACACGTTGGGAAGACTATCTCTCCCGGCTGGCCTGGGAACGCCTCGGGATCCCCCGGGAGGAGCTGGACGAAGTGGCTGGGGAGAGGGAAGTCTGGGCTTCCCTGCTTAGGCTTCTGCCCCCGCGACCCGACCTCGGATAAGTGGAAGAAGATGGATGGATGGATAGATTTTTTGTCAACTTGTACTTCTCTGCCTGAAATAAATAAATAAATGAAAATAAATGAAAATGAATATATGTCAGTAAAGGCTTCCAGGTTAGTTCCCATTTCTTCATATTTGTAGAGTTTATAAATCTTATTTTTTCAAGAGTCATTACATTCACAAGTTCATTTAACCAGTTCCTGAAGTTGGGTGCAGATGGGGTTTTCCACTCTTTTGGCCAGAACCATCCCGAGAAGCAACACAGCTGTAATATATTTTGGAAGTTTTTGTGTTTCTGAAGACCACCCAAACAAAATTATATCCCTGTCAGGGATAAGTTTTCTCTGATATACCCCCCCGAGTAAAAGAAGAAGATGCTGGACCAAAATGTTTGAATAATTGGACATTCCCAAAATGAATTAGACGGTAATCCTTCAGCAGATTGACATTCATCACAAAGTGGAGATGTATCTGGATAAAATGTGTGTAATAAGACTTTGGAGTATTAAAAACGATAAATAACTTTAAACTGCATGAGTCTATGTCTGCTGTTCATTGAGCAATTGTGAATTTGAGGGCGTGTGCGTTCCCATTGCTGTTTGGGTATTGTTGTTCTCAGTTCCTGTTCCCAGGCTCTTTTAACACCGTCTGCTGATGTCATGGGCATAATGAAACAGCTGGCAAATTTGGTGATAAGAACTTTACTTGTAGGTGATAAATTTAGTAATTCTAAGAGAGTGAGTTTTTCATTAGCCAGCTGAGAATTTAAAATGTTTTCTTTGATACATTTTCTTACCTGCAAATAGCAAAACCAACTGGATTGGGACACATTTAATTTGATTCGCAATTGCTCAAATGACGCAAGACTGTCCTCGAAATAAATGTCTTTTATGCATTTAATTCCTTTTGAGTACCAGTTAAAAAAAATTATGTTATCGATGGAATAAATGCAAGACAGCAAGACAATGCTAAGCCACGTGTAACAACAGCGTGGCTTTGTAGTAAAAGAGTGCGGGTGCTAGACTGGCCTCCTGTAGTCCAGCCCTGTCTACCATTAAAAATGTGTGGCGCAATATGAAGCTTAAAAAACCACAACGGAGATCCCGAACTATTGAACAAATTAAGCTGTACATCAAGCAAGAATGGGAAAAAAATCCACTTCAAAAATGTGTCTCCTCAGTTCCCAAACCTTTACTGAGTGTTGTTAAAAGGAAAGACCATGTAACACAGCGGTACAAATGCCCCTGTGACAACTTTTTTGCAATGTGTTGCTGCCATTAAATTCTAACTTCAAGATGATTTGCAAAAAAAAAAGAAGTTTCTCAGTTCAAACATGAAGTATCTTTGCAGTCTATTCAATCGAATATAAGTTGAAAAGGATTTGCAAATCATTGTATTCTGTTTTTATTTACGAGTTACACAACGTGTCAACTTCACTGCTTTTGGGTTTTGTATATATGTATGGATCATTTGTTTTGAAGGGGCTTGAATGAGTCATAAGGCAAAATATATGCAAATATGTTGAGCAAAGCACCACCATTATGGAATGTGTAGCTCACAAAGAAGTGGTTTAAATGTAGATTACAAGTCTTAGTATGACTCCTTTGTGACAATTTAAAGCTTGATCAATCTTACATGACCCAAAGCTGCACAGTTAGACTACATCATGTTCATATGTTCATTCTTCAAAAGTTTAGGCGTATTTTCGTTTTATTTTTGTCGGCGTAATAATTAGTCTTACGTTGTGTTGCTGATGCTCCAGGCCTCACATTTTCCTCACACTACATTTTTTTTTTTGCGTTTGTACAAAACTTAAATAGCAATATTTGTCAGGGTTGCGCATGGCGGTTGACGGGCACGACCCCAGGAGGCAGAGAGAGACAGCAGGCAACATGCAGGAAAAAAAAAATATATATATATATATAAATATACACACACTATATTGCCAAAAGTATTTGGCCACCTGCCTTTACTCACATATGAACTTGAAGTGCCATCCCATGGACATGTCCAAAATGTTTTGGTATCCTGGAGCATTCAAAGTTCCTTTCACTGGAACTAAGAGGCCAAGCCCAACACCTGAAAGACCAACCCCACACCACATTTCCTCCTCCACCAAATATCACATTCGGCACAATGCAGTCCGAAATGTACCGTTCTCCTGACAACCTCCAAACCCAGACTGGTCCATCAGATTGCCAGATGGAAAAGCGTGATTCATCAGTCCATAGAAGGCGTCTCCACTGCTCTAGAGTCCAGTGGCGATGTGCTTTACACCACTGCATCCCACGCTTTGCATTGGACTTGGTAATGTATGGCTTAGATGCAGCTGCTCGGCCATGGAAACCAATTCCATGAAGCTGTCTGCGTACTGTACGTGGGCTAATTCGAAGGTCACATGAAGTTTGGAGCTCTGTAGCAACTGACTGGGCAGAAAGTCTTTGCACTATGCGCTTCAGCATCTGCTGACACCTCTCTGTCATTTTACGTGGCCTACCACTTGGTGGCTAAGTTGCTGTTGTTCCCAAACTCTTCACTTTTCTTATAATAAAGTTGACTTTGGAATATTTAGGAGCGAGGTGATTTCACGACTGGATTTGTTGCACAGGTGGCATCCTATGACAGCTCCACACTGGAAATTACTGAGAGCGGCCCATTCTTTCACAAATGTTTGTAGAAACAGTCTCCATGCCTAAGTGCTTGATTTTATACACCTGTGGCCGGGCCAAGTGATTAGGACACCTGATTCTCATCATTTGGATGGGTGGCCAAATACTTTTGGCAATATATATGTATATATATATATATATATATATATATATATATATATATATATATATATATATATGTATATATATATATATATATATATATATATATATATATATATATATATATATATATATATATATATATATATATATATATATATATATAGATTTTTTTCTCTTCTTAGAGACGAGCACAATAATGAACCAGGGATAGGTGTGTCTCCTGATTGCCAATCATGAACATGTGAGGGGGACCAGAAGCTAAGTGACACAATACAAGCATACAGGAAGTGGAAACAAAACAATAATAAATAAATAATGCCAAAATAATAAATATATATCCAAACTGTAATGTGGGATTAGGACGATATTTGAAGTTGGCTGTTTCTACTATTTTGACAACCATCAGCTTTTAAGCGTCTGCCAGCCGCCAGTGAAGCAACTAATGTGTACATCTGTTCCATTACACCAACAATTTTATCCGTCAATCTCACCTGGCAGTGCTCTCAAAAGTCTTCCTGCACACACATTAACGCAGCCAATTTCATTTGACTTTGCAAAAGAGGGAAAGCTTTGAATTACTGAGCTGACACTTGGCTTTATTACATCTAAAATTGGCATCCGCTGCACAGAGTGTAATTAATGAGAGCGCTGTGAACGATAATGCCGCATACGGAGTATTCTGTGATGATATTTGTGTCCACTTTGTTGTGTTTTATGAATGAGGTAACGCCATTACTTGTTCTAGTAATAAGCGGCTTAATTGTTACTTTTACGTATGTTACCGATACTTCTGAACTAACTACTTACATAATGAAGTTTATTAATGAACTCTTAATATGTTCAAAATATGGTGAATGTGTATATTCAACTTGGAGAAAGCAAACCACCAGGTTTAAGTAAATAGTGTTTGAGCCCATAATAAATTAAGGAGCTTTAGTTGGACATTCACATGTGGACTGGGTTAGCTCGCTCACTAGAAGAGGCAATACATTCAGACTTCGGAATGCAAAAGTGATAGCTCTATCCTGGAGGAGAGACTACATGTTTAACTTAAACGTCAACCTACAAGTTATGGTGTACATATGTTGTCTTCCCAGTCACTTACACACGGACATCTCCTTACATGGTCAGGTTGTACTCTCATGAATGAACACACACCCAGCCAGAGAAAGAAGGAATACAAGACTGTGGTTCGGCTCCTCCAAGTTAGGAGTACCTATTTTTTTTTTAAATTGACCTCCCCCAGGTACTGCAGTCCTGTATAATGACGCTCGCTTGTAATTAAGCAACTTTTGGTTCAGTAAAGAGTCTTCGACATATCTTTTGATCCAGCCGCACTGCCGTGTTGCCCTTCTGTCCGGACGAGGATGACAAGACCAGAAATAAACATCAATAACTAAGCTACTTTCGAGGTGGTTATACAGTATGTCGACAGGACCGTGTCAGTATCACAGCAACTTTTTCATCAGGAAGTAGCTGTTAACTACGGCAAGGGACAGCCACCATTACTCTCCAAATGAACTTGATATCATATCGGATGAGGCAACCTCACAGTGTACTTTTGGATTGCCCATCATTCACAATTCTTAATTGAGACCAAAACACAAATACCGTATTTTTCGGACTATAGGGCGCACCAGTATATAAGCTGCACCAACTAACTTTTAGAAGAAAAAACTTTTTTTTCATATATTAGCTGCACCAAAATATAAGCCGCAGACATATATGTTGTGAAATGAGTTATTTACACATACATATTTAGTAAATAGTTATTTACATACCTTAATTGTTTTCAAACGGTGTCTGTAACATGGCAGTTAATCAAACAAAACAGAAGTCATGGTCATGAACCCACTTGCTGCGGAAGCTAGATCTCCAATCAGCTAAACAGACTCAATAACTCCGCAGTGATGTCTTGGTGAGCTCACGAAACTGAAATAATACACAAAATAATGTTATTGTAAGTTAATACTACTAACAAAAACACTTGTAAACATGTTAGCGTATTAGCTAATGCTGACAAGGCATGAAAACATTCTACAGACATCACAGATGGGACCATTTATTAAGTACGAATTGATCAGGTTATATTGTAAAACATTCAATTGGTGCTTTGAGTGATGAATGAAAAATCCATACGAGTAAAAACGCTATGAACGGCTAGAAGACTGAACGGCAAATGTACTTCTGGTTGAAAACTCAGTTTCAACAGGAGGGCAATGCAGCACCTTCAGTGAGTAAACACGTCCAAAAGTTGGCGCCATAGCAACAAACAATACCATACCCATGCCGTGTCTTAGCTTGTTTTCTGTAATTTTTTAAAAACTATTTGCATTATGGCTGTCCGCGAATAAAAATCCATAAATAAGCCGCACTATTTTATAAACCGCAGAATTCAAAATGTCAGCACCTCTAGTGTTAACGGGTCGGTTTTAACGCAAGTCTTAAATCAGCTGCAGTATACACTAACAATCAACTAGTGTGCAATTTGGCCATGTTTTATCCATGAAAATATTGTTGTTAATATTTATATATATGTGTAGGCCTGTGGGTCTGTTTCAGTACAATGTTACCTTAACTTAAGAGTGTTTTGAGTTTAGAGCTTTCCCTTTGCCAATTGTTATGATTTAAGTTGCAAAAAGCAATTTGACATAAAAGCATGCCCGCCATTAGTTGGCGCAATAAATGCCATAGTGAACCCCGTGACATCCACCAGAAACATCCGTTCTTACTAGGGATGATACTCGAAACCGGTTTTCCCGGTTGTTCGATAAGAAAAGAACCAAGTCCTCGGACTCGAATCCCTTTTTGAGAACCGGTACCCGTTATCGAGACCACTATAGTAAAGAAAAAGAGTTGGTTCTTTATTACAATCCCTGAAATCCCGTCCCGACCAGAAATGCTCCGTGTGACATCACAAGAAACTACGTCACGTAGCTCAGTCATTAGGCGCTGATAGCAAAAGCAGGAAAACAATGGACCTGAAAAAGCGCTCCAAGGTGTAACAAAGTTCAAAACAAAAGGTATAATCCAATGAATAACTTTACTGAGAGATTTGAGCAGGGTACAAACACATGACGAACACTTTTACGACCAACCGGAAACATAGCAACCAGGCTAGCAACGCACCTCCGTTACGGCAGCTGTCGCAACGTTCTTAAAGCAACCTCAGCACATACATATATATACAACATATATAGGTTGATTGGCAACACTAAATTGGCCCTAGTGTGTGAATGTGAGTGTGAATGTTGTCTGTCTATCTGTGTTGGCCCTGCGATGAGGTGGCGACTTGTCCAGGGTGTACCCCGCCTTCCGCCCGATTGTAGCTGAGATAGGCTCCAGCGCTCCCTGCGACCCCGAAGGTAAAAAGCGGTAGAAATGGATGGATGGATGGATATATGACATCTCCCTTTTTTACTTTTGTTTTTCTTTCCTTGTAAACAAAACAAAATCCCACTGTATATGTGTTGTCTGTCTAATTATAAATAATGCAGACGAGGCGTGTTGGCTGAGTTCTCGACGTTTACTTTCACAGCGTGCTCATAGCTTCATTCTTAGCTGCCAGGTGGCACATGCAACAACACTTTTCGGGGCTACCGCGCATGCTCGTCACTCCCGTTGCATGCTGTGTAGTGTAGTTGTTATTTTCCCTAGCTCATAACATCACATCTTTCCCCCTACAAATTAAGATTTTAACTCAATAAAGTGTATTTCTTTTTTTAGCTTTAACTTTTCATTTTTTAGCATTGTAACCACATTTGCAAACAACTTTTCTCTTCATAGAATGTTCTTTCAATAAAGAAATGAAGTGCCAAAATGTCAAAGCATCATAACAAACAGTTATGTCAAATAGCAGCAGAAGTGCACTTTTTGGAGAGCTGTATTATTTTCAGTTTTGTGCCCAAGGGACTGATTTTATTTAACACTATATTATTATTTATACACCTATAGTGATCACAGAGACAGGTTGTTTTTGTGTTACTGTATATATTTGTTTTTCTGAAAAATCCCACTTAATATACTTTGGGTAACAACAGTCAATATTTATTTATTTTATTTTATTTTTTTAGGGGGGTAACAGTCAATATTTATTTATTAGATTTTATTTTTTTCTTATATAATAAAAGTGAGCTTTTGTTAAACCAAATATTGTGTGTTCTTTTCCATATACAACAACCTATCTGGACTCGATAAGAGAATCGATAAGGAATCGGTTCGATAAGAGGATTCGATAATAGGCTCGAACTCGATAATTTCTTATCAAACATCATCCCTAGTTCTTACCCACTAGCAATACCATATAAAGATTGACATACAGTGGAACCTCGATTTACAAACTCAACTGGTTCTTGAACACGGTTCGTAAATGGAAAAGTTTGTACAGTGAAGCAAATTTCTACATAAGAAACAATGTAAATTATAATGTGTTCCAACCTCGACAAGTGCATATTTCATTGAAGTTTTGTACAATTTGAAAATATTGTGAAGTGCTATACAGAACTGTATATCAAACAAACTTAACAAGGAGGTGATGCATACACTTTATAATTAATAACAAGCTAAAAAAACAATGACAAGAAACTGTCCTCTGAATGCGCTGCTCTGCCAACACACGCACACATACAAAAGTCCCTGTTGCCCTCACAAATTATCAAAAATCACCAATCTTTATCTTTAATAAACATATAATATTAAACATTTTAAAAAAGTTGAATCCGTTTACATTGACATCGGAAAATGAGGAGCTGTAGAGAAAGGAGCAGACAGAGGGAGAGAAGAGAGGGGGCGGGAGGAGGGGCCGTGTGTGTGCTCTTGGAAGAGGCCCCGCTGAACGAGAGGGAGTCTTTTCCTACGCTGTGTGATGAAGTCTGCTTTAGCGTATGTAACAGACTTCCTCCGTCCGGGTTCCACTGACCACCAAAGACAGCCATGACGGCGAGCAGATTGTGACTTTGTTTTATTGTTTCAATAAATCTTCGTCTTTTTTCGGGTCGCTTTTCAGTTCAACCTCCCGCTGCTCGCTCTTCCGCTTGCTTTTCAGAACCGCGTCGTCTGCCTCTTGCTCTCGCTCGCTCTCGCCCTGCACGTCCTGGTTTCTGCTCTGCTTCTGCCTCATCCTCCTCTGCTCCTGCCCTTTTACACATCGACAAGAGGATTATATAATTGCGCCCAGCTGGGCGCTCCACGCACCTGACATTCATTTCGGCGCCGATCCCGGCGCGCCCCGCCTCACTGCCGGCCACGCCTCCTCGGCACCATCTCGGAGTCGGCCCCGGCGTGCCCCGCCTCGCTGTCGGTCTGCCGGCCACGCCTCCTCACAGCGTATTTTTCAGAAAAGTCTGGTCTCATCACAACTAAAAACTGCATTGTCAATTATTCCATACTTACAAGAGTGATTAATGTACTCCTCGCAAATAGTCTTTTTAACAATTATTTCCTTTTTTCCACGCTGGTCTGTTTCATATTGAAATAGCAAAATGAACAAAACTTGTCAAAAAGCAAAGAAACACAGAAAAAGCACACAAACTGTGCAAACATTTCTGAGCTACGCAGCACAAAAAAAATGTGTGTAAATATAACAGTTTGCAAATATAGGGGTGTTTTCCATCCATTGGACAAAAAACGTGAAACCAGCAAGGAGAACAGGAAGCGATGTTGATTTGTTTTGACTTAAGAGATCCGTCACAGAACCAATTAAGCTTGTAAGCTGACTTACAAAAGTATACCCCCGAATTTAAATATAAGAGTTTAAAAATTCCACACTGTCTGTGAGGCCGTGAGTGTGTACAGTAGTGATGTGTGGATCGATGTTGAAATACCGATACCAGCGATACCAGATCTTTCTGCTCTAATATCAATTCTCAAATCAAAATATTGATACTTTTGATACGTTAATTATTTGAGATAATGTGCATCATTAACAGGAACACAGTGTAAAAAAGGTAACTAAACTTGTGAATGAGGCAATTAGTATTTTCAGGTAACCAAATTGTGACTTACTTTTTATTCTAATAGTAGTTCTTAATAATTAATTTATTTTATTGATTTTATTATTGTATATTATGGTTTGAAATACCAGTTTCATGTGTGATTGTTGTCCTGTTTTTACTGTTGTGTTAGCTTGGCTTTATTGTTATTCACACCTCTTCAGAGTTTGAAATAAATAAATATATAATAACAGATAATAATAATAAATAAATGATAACAAATAAATACATAATACGAATACATAATATATAATAAATACATAAAACAATTGTAATAAATAATATAATACATATTATATAATAATTATTGTATAATAATACATTGTGTGTATTATTTGTGTCTTGTTTTTACTGTTGTATTAGCTTGGCTATATTGTTATTCAAAATACTTCATAGTTTGAAATAAATAAAAATATGATAGATAATAATAATTAATAATATATGATAACTGTATAATAACAAATACATAACAATAATAATACAATTAATTAAAATAATAATAATAACAATAATAAGTATTATATAATAAATAATAACAATATTTATTGCATATGATTTTTGTCCTGTTTTTAATGTTGAATTAGCTTGGCTATATTGTTACCTCAATATACTTACAAACAAATATAAAATATCAGATAATAATACATAATATATGATAAACTATATGATAACAAATACATAATAATAATAATAATACATACATAAATAATAATAATACATTATATATAATCATTATTATATAATAAATAATGCATTTTGTATATGAATTATGTCCTGTTTTTACTGTTGTATTAGCTTGGCTATATTGTTATTCACGCCACTACACTACCTTAATATAGTTGAGTTTGAAATAAATAAATATATAATAACAGATATTAATAATAAATAATATATAATAACAAATACATAAATAAAAATAATAATATATAATGTAAAATACATACATACATAATAATAAATAATATAATAAATACTATAAAATAATTATTATATAATAAATAATAACAATATATGTTTGTCCTGTTTTTACTGTTGTATTAGCTTGCCTATATTATTATTCACGCCACTACCTCAATATACTTCAGAGTTTGAAAAAAATAAATATATAATAATGGATAATAACAATAAATAATACATAATAAATACATAAATACTAATAATACATAATGAAATGAATAATATATAATAAATATTATATAATAATTAAATAATTGTTATTTATCCTATGTTGTTATTTTAAATAAACAACGTTTCAAATTTTAACAAACACATTAGGGACATTTTCACAAAGTATCATTATCGGATCAGTATTGCCAATATCAGCCTGTATATTACTCGGTATCGGATCGGAAAGAAAATCAGCGGTATCGCACATCACTGGTGCACAGGTGGATTTCTGAGTTCCGGAGAGGCAAGGAAAATAGGGAGGAGCCTGATTGAGCGGTAAGCTAACCACGGCCGGAACAAGTCACATGGTCGTCTCCCAGCACAAATACAATGCAGTGGCACAAAAAGTCAATAATGTTCTCGATCAGACACAAAGCCACTTAAAATATCCCTGAGTGTTTCTTTTCAACCACATCCAGTGGGTCCACAGCCATAGAAACCGTGTCCCGGCGAGTGTTTCCTTGTCCTCTTGAAGATGAGCGATAATGATGTCGGGGAATAGTGTGTGCCTCGCCGCTGTCAGCTGTCAGTCGTGCGGGAAGATGTTATTCCTTTTTTTTTTTTTTTGGAGCAGACCGTGGCTCCAGGTGTTTGCTTGGTGGAGTCGATTAAAACAGACGTGCTGTCACCCGGCAGCCTCCGACACAATAACAGCTGTACCGAACCATTTGGGGTGTTTAGGTCGCATCATTTACCGCGCATTCACGCCCGGTTCTGCCGGCGATGCGTCTAAGTTTGCCCCGACCAGGTGGTCCGGCTGGCGTTTCATTGTTTTAATTTGTTAACGGTTCATTATAAGCGATGGAGGCCTTTCAAACTAATTGCAGTGCAGTGGAAACAACGTGCTGGGTCTGGGTTCTACACTTCCTGGCCACAGTACATGGAATACTGCAAAGGTGGAATGGCTCCGATGAAGGTCATTAAATAGAAATGAAGATGGAGCCATGGGCCATACGTGTAGACTGCAATATGATGGCAGTCACACATAAGAGATACGTGTAGACTGCAATATGATGGCAGCCACACATAAGAGATACGTGTAGACTACAGTATGATGGCAGTCACACATAAGAGATATGTGTAGACTGCAATATGATGGCAGTCACACATAAGAGATATGTGTAGACTGCAGTATGATGGCAGTCACACATAAAATATATGTGTAGACTGCAATATGATGGCAGTCACACATAAGAGATACGTGTAGACTGCAATATGATGGCAGTCACACATAAGAGATACGTGTAGACTGCAATATGATGGCAGCCACACATAAGAGATGCGTGTAGACTGCAGTATGATGGCAGTCACACATAAGAGATATGTGTAGACTGCAATATGATGGCAGTCACACATAAGAGATATGTGTAGACTGCAGTATGATGGCAGTCACACATAAGATATACGTGTAGACTGCAATATGATGGCAGCCACACATAAGAGATACGTGTGGACTGCAGTATGATGGCAGTCACACATAAGAGATATGTGTAGACTGCAGTATAGAATAGAATAGAATATATCTTTATTGTCATTGTACATTGTACAACGAAATTGTAAGCAAAACTAATTTAGTGCAAATTCATAACACATAAAACCATAACAACATAGATAAAAACAATAAAATACATAAAATTCATAAAAATAGCAAGCACACAGCTCACATGCACAGTCATTATTGTCGTCTTGTGTTCAGCGACACTATTGCTCTCGGGTAAAAAGTGTTCTTAAGTCTGTTTGTCCGGCATTTTATTGACCTGTATCTCCTGCCCGAGGGCAGCAGTTCAAAAAGTTTATGTCCAGGGTGGGATAGGTCCCTTATGATGTTTCTTTTCTTTTTTGAGGCACCTGGCACTGTACAGTTCATCTAGGGAGGGGAGAGAGCAGCCAGTGATCTTCATGGCACTTTTTATGACCCTCTGAAGTGCATTTCTCTCTGCTGCCGTGCAGCTGGCATACCATACACACATGCAGTATGTCAGCAAACTCTCTATTGAGCAGCGATAGAAGGACACAAGCAGTTTTTGTGACAGGTTGTTCTTTTTGAGGAGTCTCAGAAAGTAAAGTCTCTGCTGTGCCTTTTTGATGGTCACTGAGGTGTTCATACTCCACGACAGGTCTTCCTCGATCTGGATCCCCAGGAACCTGAAGTTAGAGACCCTTTCCACATAGTCCCCATTGATGTACAGTGGTTGGATGTTTATTGTTTTTTTCTTCCGGAAATCCATGATCAGCTCCTTCGTCTTGGTAAAGGACCATGTTGTTTTCCCTGCACCACCCAGTCAGCCGCTCCACTTCATTTCTGTAGGCCAGTGGTTCTCAAACTTTTTTTGTCATCCCCCACTTTGGACAAGGGGGAGTTTTCAAGCCCCACCTGCCCCCATCGCCCCAACAGAACGCTAATGCCAAGCTTAACATTTTCAAATGTATTGAACATCATGTAACATCAAGTTGTATACATTCAAACTCAATAACGTAAAATAACATCAAGTTCAATAATAAATAGTATAACTTGCATCAAGTTCAATAATAAATAAAATAACTTGCATCAAGTTCAATAATAAATAAAACAAAAGTGTTATAACTTGCATCAAGTTCAATAATAAATCAAAAAAAGTGTTATAACTTGCATCAAGTTCAATAATAAATCAAATAAAAGTGTTATAACTTGCATTAAGTTCAATAATAATTTAAATAAAAGTGTTATAACTCGTATCAAGTTCAATAATAAATAAAATAACTTGCATCAAGTTCAATAATAAATAAAATAAAAGTGACTTTCTTTTAATTTGTCTACGAGTTGTTCCTCAAGATCACTTGCAATGTCGCATATACGTCTCGCAACTGTGTCGTTTGACAGTGGGACAGCTTTTAATTTTGCTGCGCTTGTCTCGTCAAGCATGACTGACACCATGTCTATTGCAGCGGGGAGAATGAGCTGCTCAGCACTTGTGTGTGGTTTTTTGCATTGTGCAATTCTGTATGCAACTCTATATGAAGCCATTTGAGCGTTACTGTTTACTGATGCAGCTTTTACCATGCGCTTCTCCTGTTGACGGTACTCTGCCAGGTTTCTTTGAAAGAAATCAAGTGGCTTATTGACGTGATTGGGGTGTGTGGTCTCTTTAATTTGTTGGGTCTCATGTTGTCTGCTGCTAGCGGTTTTAGACACAGAACACACAGGGGTCTCTCCTCTGCCCCCACCACCGCTGCCGTGAATCCAAGAGCAAGATACCCTTCATCATATTTTCTTTTCGGTTGGCTTTTTGGTTGATTAGGCCCGTCAGATTTTGGTTTCTCTGCAGGCGCTGGCTCTGGCTCGACGACCTTTGAGGTGCGAGTCACAAATGTATCCATTTTGTGTAATTGTGGTCCACACATTAGCCTGCTACCCATCCGCGTGAAAGTTTGTTCCGCTTAGCCCCGCCCCCATTAGTTACTTTTGCTATGTCTGTCAAACTTTCGCTCCTACCTAGAAATTTAAAGCCTACAGGAAAAATAAGTAATTTACATGTATTTATATAGCAGATTTCACAGACAGAATCACAAAGTGATTTGCAGTGTGTATAGAAAATGAAAGCATAGTAAAAAAAAAAATCTAAGAATATGATAAAAAAAAAAAAAACATTTTAAGTGAAATTTCCTCCCGTTCCTCGCGCCCCACCTGTAATGTCTCTATTCCCCACCAGTGGGGCACGGCTCACACTTTGAGAAACGCTACTGTAGGCAGACTCATCCCTCCCAGAAATTAGTCCCACTACTGTGGTGTCGTCTGCAAATTTAGTAGTGGTGTTGCTGGCATGAGCAGGGGTGTAGTCATGAGTGTAGAGCAGTGATTCTTAACCTTGTTGGAGGTACCGAACCCCACCAGTTTCATATGCGCATTCACCGAAACCTTCTGTAGTGAAAAATAAAATGATTTGTTTTTTTTCAAATTCAAGACAAAGTTATATGTTTTTGGTAACACTTTAGTATGGGGAACATATTCTAAGTTACAAAGACTTAATTTAGAGTTTTTTGGACACTAGGAGAACATATTCTAAGTAACAAAGACCTAATTTAGAGTTATTTGGTTAGGGTTAGGGTTAGAGGGTCAGGGCCAGGGTTAGGGTTATAATAAGGCCATGCCGAATAAGGCATTAATAAGTACCCTATAATGATTAGTTAAGAGCCAATATGTTACTAATTTGCATGTTAATAAGCAACTAATTAATGGTGAATATGTTCCCCATACTAAAGTGTTACCATGTTTTATTACTGGTGCACAAAATGAACCGTGCATGAACATCACCTGGTTCAAACAACAAAACCAACACAGTGCATAAACTCACAACAAAGTACACACCTGCAAATCAGTCTGACTTCTGCTGTTGCCGTATCCTTAATACGCCGATAGGGAGATGTTTTTATTTACAGGATGAGTCGGGTGTGTTTTGACCTCCGCCGAACCCCTGAGGCTGACTCACCAAACCCCTATGGTTCGATCGAACCCAGGTTAAGAACCACTGGTGTAGAGGGTGTAGAGTGGGGGGGGGGCTTAGCACGCAGCCCTGGGGGGAGCCGGTGTTGATGCTGATGGATGTTGAGATTTGGGAGCCTACTCTCACACTCTGAGAGCGATTTGTCAGGAAGTCCAGGATCCAGTGGCAGATGGAGGAAGACAGTCCCAGCCCCGTCAGTATGATGGCAGTTACACATAAGAGATACGTGTAGACTGCAATATGATGGCAGTCACACATAAGAGATACGTGTAGTCTCAAATATGATGGCAGTCACACATAAGAGATACGTGTAGACTCAAATATGATGGCAGTAACACATAAGAGATACATGTAAACTGCAATATGATGGCAGTCACATATAAGATATACGTGTAGACTGCAATATGATGGCAGTCACACATAAGAGATACGTGTAGACTGAAATATGATGGCAGTCACACATAAGATATACGTGTAGACTGCAATTTGAGGGCAGTCACACATATGAGATACGTGTATACCGCAATATGATGGCAGTCACACATATAAGAGATATGTGTAGACTGCAATATGATGGCAATCACACATAATAGATATGTGTAGACTGCAATATGATGGCAATCACACATAAGAGATATGTGTAGACTGCAATATGATGGCAATCACACATAAGAGATATGTGTAGACTGCAATATGATGGCAATCACACATAAGAGATACGTGTGGACTGCAATATGATGGCAATCGCACATACGAGATATGTGTGGACTGCAATATGACTCAAGTAAACAACACCAACATATTATATGTTCCATGGAAAATATAGAACATTACACACGGCGCTCAAAAATCTATCAAAATGTCTTAGTAGTACTAAGCTATGAAGCCGCACCGCTTGATGGATTGTACCATGCTTCAACATAGGAGTATTATTATGGTGTGTGTATAATGTAAGATATATTATCTGGCGTTTTGTTTCGCAATATTACGCAGAAGCAACTTTCTCAGTTTTGTTTGCCACTTGTGCCAGCTTTTTTGAAACATGTTGCAGGCATCAAATTCCAAATGAGCTAATATTTGCAAAATATAACAACGTTTCTCAGTTCCAACGTTAAATATCTTGTCTTTTGCAGTCTATTCAATTGAATATAAGTTGAAAAGGATTTGCAAATCATTGTATTCTGTTTTTATTTACCATTTACACAATATGACAACTTTACTGATTTTGGGGTTTCTAGACAGGCTAAGCTGTAGCAAAAGTCATCACATGTCTGACTGTACTTGAATGTATAATAGACTGTATTTATATTATTCACATGTGAATAATGCTGTATAATTGACTGTATTTATATTATTCACATGTGAATAAGGCTGTATAATGGACTGTATTTATATTATTCACATGTGAATAATGCTGTAGAATAGACTATTTATATTATTCACATGTGCATAATGCTGTATAATGGACTGTATTTATATTATTCACATGTGAATAATGCTGTCTAATAGACTATTTATATTATTCACATGTGAATAATGCTGTATAAAAGACTGTATATATATTATTCACATGTGAATAATGCTGTTTAATAGACTGTATTTATATTATTCACATGTAAATAATGCTTTATAATAGACTGTAATTATATAATTCACATGTGAATAATGCTCTATAATAGACTATTTATTTTATTCACATGTGAATAATGCATTATAATGGACTGTATTTATGTTATTCACATGTGAATAATGCTGTATAATAGACTGTATAAATATAATTCACATGTGAATAATACTGTATAATAGACTATTTATATTATTCAAATGTGAATAATGCTGTATAAAGGACTGTATTTATATTATTCACATGTGAATAATGCTGTAGAATAGACTATTTATATTATTCACATGGCTCACTTGCACTGGCTTCCTGTGCACTTAAGATGCGACTTTAAGGTTTTACTACTTACGTATAAAATACTACACGGTAAAGCTCCTGCCTATCTTGACGATTGTATTGTACCATATGTCCCGACAAGAAATCTGCGTTCAAAGAACTCCGGCTTATTAGTGATTCCCAGAGCCCAAAAACAGTCTGCCGGCTATAGAGCGTTTTCTATTCGGGCTCAAATACTATGGAATGCCCTCCCGGTAAAAGTTAAGAGATGCTACCTCAGTAGAAGCATTTAAGTCCCATCTTAAAACTCATTTGTATACTCTAGCCTTTAAATAGACACCCTTTTTAGACCAGTTGATCTGCCGTTTCTTTTCTTTTCTTTTCTCCTCTGCTTCCCTCTCCCTATGGAGGGGGAGTTGCACAGGTCCGGTGGCCACGGATGAAGTGCTGGTTGTCCAGAGTCGGGACCCGGGGTGGACCGCTAGCCTGTGCATCGGTTGGGGACATCTCTACGCTGCAGACCCGTCTCCGCTCGGGATGGTTCCTGCTGGCCCCACTATGGACTGGACTTTCGCTGATGTGTTGGATCTACTGTGGACTGGACTTTCACAATATTATGTCAGACCCACTTGACATCCATTGCTTTCGGTCTCCCCTAGAGGGGGGGGGGGGGGGGTTACCCACATATGCGGTCCTCTCCAAGGTTTCTCATAGTCATTCACATTGACGTCCCACTGGGGTGAGTTTTCCTTGCCCGTATGTGGGCTCTGTACCGAGGATGTCGTTGTGGCTTGTACAGCCCTTTGAGACACTTGTGATTTAGGGCTATATAAATAAACATTGATTGATTGATTGATTGATTTATGTTATTCACATGTGAATAATGCTGTATAATAGACTGCATTTATGTTATTCACATGTGAATAATGCTGTATAATAGACTGTATTTCTATTATTCACATGTGAATAATGCTGTATACTAGACTGTATTTATATTATTCACATGTGCATAATGCTGTATAATTGACTATTTATATTATTCACATGTGCATAATGCTGTATAATGGGCTTTATTTATATTATTCACATGTGAACAATGCTGTATACTAGACTATAATATTCACCTGTGAATAATGCTGTATAACAAACTGTATTTATATTATTCACATGTGAATAATGCTGTATAATAGACTGTATTTATATTATTCACATTTGAATAATGCTGTATAATAGACTGTATTTATGTTATTCACATGTGAATAATGCTGTATAATAGACTGTATTAATATTATTCACATGTGAATAATGCTGTAAAAGAGACTGTATTTATATTATTCACATGTGAATAATGATGTATAATAGACTGTATTTATTGTATTCACATTTGAATAATGCTGTATAATGGACTGTAATTATGTTATTCACTTGAGAATAATTCTGTATAACAGACTGTATTTATATTATTCACATGTAAATAAGGCTGTATAATGGAATTTATTGATGTTATTCACATGAGAATAATGCTGTATAATATACTGTATTTATATAATTCACATGTGAATAATGCTGTATAATAGACTGTATTTATATAATTCACATGTGAATAATGCTGTATAATAGACTGTATTTATATTATTCACATGTAAATAATGCTTTATAATAGACTGTATTTATATAATTCATATGTGAATAATGCTCTATAATAGACTATTTATTTTATTCACATGTGAATAATGCTGTGTAATGGACTGCATTTATGTTATTCACATGTGAATAATGCTGTATAATAGACTGTATATATATAATTCACATGTGAATGATACTGTATAACAGACTATTTATATTATTCAAATGTGAATAATGCTGTATAATGGACAGTATTTATGTTATTCACATGTGAATAATGCTGTATAATAGACTGTATTTATGTTATTCACATGTGAATAATGCTGTATAATAGACTGTATTTCTATTATTTGCATGTGAATAATACTGTATAATAGGCTGTATTTATATTATTCACATGTGAATAATGCTGTATAATGGACTGTATTTATATTATTCACATGTGAATAATGCTGTATAATAGACTGTATTTATATAATTCACATGTGAATAATGCTGTATAATAGACTGTATTTATATTATTCACATGTAAATAATGCTTTATAATAGACTGTAATTATATAATTCACATGTGAATAATGCTCTATAATAGACTATTTATTTTATTCACATGTGAATAAGGCTGTGTAATGGACTGTATTTATGTTATTCACATGTGAATAATGCTGTATAATAGACTGTATATATATAATTCACATGTGAATAATACTGTATAATAGACTATTTATATTATTCAAATGTGAATAATGCTGTATAATGGACAGTATTTATGTTATTCACATGTGAATAATGCTGTATAATAGACTGTATTTATGTTATTCACATGTGAATAATGCTGTATAATAGACTGTATTTCTATTATTCGCATGTGAATAATGCTGTATAATAGGCTGTATTTATATTATTCACATGTGAATAATGCTGTATAATGGACTGTATTTATATAATTCACATGTGAATAATGCTGTATAATAGACTATTTATACTATTCACATGTGAATATTGTTGTATAATAGACTGTATTTATATCATTCACATGTGAATAATGCTGTATAATAGACTGTATTTATATCATTCACATGTGAATAATGCTGTATAATAGCCTGTATTTATATTATTCACTTGTGAATAATGCTGTATAATAGACTGTATTTATATTATTCACATGTGATAATACTGTATATTAGACTGTATTTATATTTTTCACATGTGAATGATGCTGTATAATGGACTGTTTTTATATAATTCACATGTGAATAATGCTGTACTATAGACTGTATTTATATTATTCACATGTGAATAATGCTGTATAATAGACTGTATTTATATTATTCACATTTGAATACTACTGTATAATAGACTGTATTTCTATTATTCACATGTGAATAATGCTGTCTAATGGACTGCATTTATATAATTCACATGTGAATAATGCTGTATAATAGACTGTATTTATATTATTCACATGTGAATAATGCTGTATAATGGGCTGTATTTATGTTATTCACATGTGAATAATGCTGTATAATAGCCTGTGTTTATATTATTCGCATGTGAATAATGTTGTATAATAGACTGTATTTATATTATTAAATGATAAATAAATAAATAATGCCGTATAATGGGCTGTATTTATGTTATTCACATGTGAATAATGCTGTACAATGGACTGTATTTATATTATTCACATGTAACAAATAAATAAGTGTTTATTGTTTATTGTAAGTGAACTGTGGTGCTGAATTTACCCCAGGGATCAATAAAGTACTTTTTATTCTATTCTATTCTCTGTCCGCCACAATCATGTGTGTTCTTCAATGTGTATTCCACGTCTTCAATGTTTGATTTTTAATGGAAAAACCGTGGTTTTTACCACTGGATTATCAAAAACCGTACTCATTAAGGGAAAACCGTAGTTGTTGGCTGGTATGGCAAAGAGAGATTTTAACAAATTGTAGGTCGGAAAAAACGAAGAAAAACAGATTTTTTTTTCCCGATTTTTACAGAGATTAAAAAGACTATAAATGGTTAAATCCCATGCCTGAGAGTCTGCATAAAAAGCAATATAATTCCACGTCCAATATGGCCACCTCCTCATCAGATGGAGAGACCAAGTTGAAAGGAAAGACGTGACCACAACCTTGGAAACCAAACTAATTTTCAGAAGCGCCCGTATAGCGTATTGATCAGTGTTTGCATCCGATGCAATGTGGCCTCTGTGCATTTGAAGTCATCATTCTCCACATTACTGCAGGAGAACTCTTAATTCAGTCGGATGCCAGAAATTTGCACAGAAATGAATAACCACTGTCCTCCCGGAGAATGCGGTGGCGAGGACGTAAATGTAGATGAATATAGTCGTCTTCTTCAGCTGCTCCTTCTTCTCCTCACAGGTGCCTCACGTTAACGGTGCTTGTTTGTCTGAATTACACAATATAGTAAGGAAAGTGTTGGTGCGTTTATGAGCTTTAAAGGCCTACTGAAACCCACTACTACCGACCACGCAGTCTGATAGTTTATGTATCAATGATGAAATCTTAACATTGCAACACATGCCAATATGGCCGGGTTAACTTATAAAGTGCAATTTTAAATTTCCCGCTAAACTTCCGGTTGAAAAAGCCTTTGGAGGATGACGTATGCGCGTGACGTAGCCAGGGGAACAGAGGTATGGCTTCCCCATTGAATACAATACAAAAAAGCTCTGTTTTCATTTCATAATTCCACAGTATTCTGGACATCTGTGTTGGTGAATCTTTTGCAATTTGTTTAATGAACAATGGAGATTGCAAAGAAGAAAGTTTTAGGTGGGATCGGTGTATTAGCGGCTGGCTGTCGCAACACAACAAGAAGGACTTACTTGGATAGCAGACGCGCCAGCCGATGCTAGCCGCCAACCACGTCTGTGTTGGGGTGAAGTCTTTCGTCGCGCCGTCGATCGCTGGAACGCAGGTGAGCACGGGTGTTGATGAGCAGATGAGGGCTGCCTGGCGTAGGTGGAGCGCTAATGTTTTTTATCATAGCTCTGTGAGGTCCGGTTGCTAAGTTGCTAAGTTAGTCTTAGCTTCGTTAGCAACAGCATTGTTAAGCTTTGCCAGGCTGAGAATTATTAACTGTGTAGTTACATGTACATGGTTTAATAGTGTTGTTGATCTTCTGTCTATCCTTCCAGTCAGGGATTTATGTATTTTGTTTCTCTCTGCATTTGAGACAGATACTATCACGTTAGCTCATGCTAAAGAGCTTCGTCGATATATTGTCGTGGGGATAAAAGTCACTGTGAATGTTCGCGTTCTCGACTCTCATTTTCAAGAGGATATAGTATCTCTCATTTTCAAGAGGATATAGTATCCGAGGTGGTTTAAAATACAAATCCGTGATCCACAATAGAAAAAGGAGAGAGTGTGGAATCCAATGAGTGGAAACGTGGCTAAACCATCTGGTACCGGATGCTAACGTGGACCTGCAGGGATTCACCGCAGTGAGAGCTGACATAGACACTAAAGCATGTGGGAAAAGCAAAGGTGGGGGGCTCATCATATACGTTAACAACCGCTGGTGTAACCCGGGACACATCTCCGTGAAGAAAGTCTTGTGTTGCCCGGACCTGGAGCTACTAGCTGTTAGCCTCCGGCCATACTATCTGCCGAGGGAGTTCAGTCACGTGATCTCCCTCTGTGTTTACATTCCCCCGAGGGCAGATGCAGCCAGTGCATGTGAGATGATCCACGCCATCACATCAAGGCTACAGACAAAACATCCTGAGGCTTTTTTCATCATTTCTGGGGACTTCAATCATGCTACTTTGGACTCAATGTTAGCTGCTTTTTACCAGGCTGTGGATTGTCCCATGAGAAACAACAGGACAATTTACCTACTGTATGCTAATGTCAAGGATGCATACAAGGTCACACCCCTCCCCCCACTAGGGAAGTCTGACCACAATCTTGTCCATTTGCAGCCAAAATACACCCCCCTGGTCCAAAGGCAGCCTGTTAACACTTGCTCTGTGAGGAGATGGTCCCCTGAAATGGAAGATGCCCTCAGGGACTGCTACAACACCACAGACTGGGATGTGCTGCTTCCACAGGGTGAGGACATTGATGGGCTGACTCACTGTCTCACGGATTACCTCAACTTCTGTGTGGACGTGATCTGCCCTGCTAAAACTGTTCGGTGCTACCCTAATAACAAACCCTGGGTAACACAAGAGGTTAAAGCTGTCCTCAACAAGAAGAAAGCTGCCTTCAGGAGTGGAGACAGGGAGGTAATGAGAGCAGCACAGCGGGAGGTGAAACAACGCGTGAAGGAAGCTAAGGACAGCTACAGGAAGAAGCTGGAGCAGAAGCTGCAGCAGAACAACATGAGGGAGGTCTGGGAAGGTGTGAAAACCATCACAGGCTGTTGGGGGGACAATAGAGAGGGCCAATGAGATGAATAACTTCTTCAACCGGTTCAACCAGCCCGTGTCCTCTCCACCCCTCACTCCCCATCGCAGCCACCCCCTTTCCCCTCAACGCACCTCCCCCCCAGCCATGACAACACCCCCCTCCAACACCTCTACGCAGACATTAGTCATCTCTGCGGACCAGGTCAGAGGTCAACTGAGGAAGCTACAGCCTAGGAAAGCAGCAGGCCCAGACAAGGTGTGCCCCCGACTCCTGAAGACCTGTGCTGCAGAACTGGGTGAACCACTCCAGCGGATCTTCAACCTCAGCCTGCAGCTGGGGAGAGTGCCCACCCTCTGGAAGGCGTCGTGCATCGTTCCAGTTCCCAAAAAGAACTGCCCCAGTGAACTGAACGACTACAGACCAGTGGCGCTCACCTCTCATATAATGAAGACAATGGAGCGGCTCTTTCTCAGCCTCCTCAGACCACAGGTGCAACATGCCCAGGACAGCCTGCAGTTTGCGTACCAGGCAGGCGTTGGTGTGGAGGATGCTATCCTTTACCTGCTGCACCGAGCCCACTCACACCTGGATAAGGGAAATGGCGCTGTGAGGATCCTGTTCCTGGACTTCTCGAGTGCCTTTAATACTATCCAGCCCCGCCTACTCCAGGACAAGCTGGACAGAATGCGAGTGGATCCCTGCCTGGTTGCCTGGATTTCAGACTACCTCACCGATAGGCCACAGTACGTCAGACTGAAGGACATCACATCTGACACTGTGATCAGCAGCACCGGAGCACCGCAGGGAACGGTGCTGGCCCCTCTTCTCTTCACCCTGTACACCGCTGACTTCTGCTACAACTCAGAGCTGTGTCACATCCAGAAGTACGCGGATGACACAGCCATCGTCGGGTGCATCAGGGACGGCAGGGAGGAGGATTTTCGGAGGCTGGTGAGGGACTTTGTTGTCTGGTGCCACATGAACCTCTTGCAGCTCAACCCTTCAAAGACCAAGGAGCTGGTCATTGACTTTGGGAGGTCGAGCCCAAGGTCACAGCCTATTGTGATCGAGGGAGTCGAGGTACAGACCGTGGACTCATTCAAGTACCTCGGGGTGTGGGTGGACAACAACCTGGACTGGACTGTTAACACAGACCACTTGTACAGGAAAGGACAGAGCAGGCTGTACTTCCTGAGGAGGCTGCACTCCTTCAACGTCTGTAAAAAACTATTGTGGATGTACTACCAGTCTGTGGTTGCCAGTGTTCTGTACTACATCGTAGTGTGCTGGGGGGGGGCAGCATATCTAAGAAGGACAGCTCCAGACTGGAGAAACTGATCAGGCGGGCCGGTTCTACGATCGGACTAAAACTGGACTCACTGGTGACGGTGGCAGAGAAGAGGACTGTGGAAAAACTAGTGAGCATCCTGGATGATGCCAGTCACCCTCTGCATACCGTTGTCAGTAGCCAGAGGAGCCTGTTCAGTGCTAGACTGCTTCATCCCAAGTGCAGGACTAATAGACTAAAAAACTCCTTTGTCCCACACGCCATTAGACTGTACAACTCCTCTCTGGGGGGGAGGGGGGTACTAGGATGACAGGGGATGCAAAACAATAACAGTGTAATACGTTTTCATAACATGGTCACTAATGCCTAGTTTCTCTTGTTATATTCTTATTTTACTGTTATATTTGTATTCTCATTGATGCTTTTTGTTGCTATTCTACTGTAATATTTTTCTATTTTGTTTCCATTTATACCCCCATTATTTACTTTTTAAAATTCGATCTCAATTCTGTACACTGCTGCTGGAATTTTAATTTTCCTGAGGGAACTCTCCTGAAGGAATCAATAAAGTACTATCTATCTATTTATCTATCTGTACCTAAGTTACGGTCAGAGCGAAAAAAGATATGTATTTCACTGCATTCTAGTCCGTCACTCAAACATTCCTCATCCACGAATCTTTCATCCTCGCTCAAATTAATGGGGTAATCGTCGCTTTCTCGGTCTGAATAACTCTAGCTGCGTTGAAAACAATAGGAAAATATGAGGAAGTGAACAACTGACAACATCACGCTACTTCCGGTAGGGGCAAGGCTTTTTTTTATCAGAGACCAAAAGTTGCGAACTTTATCGACGTTGTTCTATACTAAATCTTTTCAGCAAAAATATGGCAATATCGCAAAATGATCAAGTATGACACATAGAATGGATCTGCTATCCCCGTTTAAATAAAAACATTTCATTTCAGTAGACCTTTAAAGCTACAGTATAACAAACAAGTTGCCATTTTAAGAGGTGAAAGTCAGAATGTCCACAAAACTAGTATTCATCCAACCATCCATTTTATACCGTTTGTCCCTCTCAGTGGTCACGGGGGGTGGCTGGAGCCGATCCCCCGTGACCACTAACTAACGTAATTAGTTATAATTATTCAGGCTTTAATTAACCTTAATCCTGGACCATAAGCAGTTACTTTTTCCCTATGTTTTAAACTCTGTGGCTTATGAAACGGTGCGGCTAATTTATGGATTTGTATTCACTGACTGCCACATTGCAAAAAAAACAAGCAAAGATACTGAAAAAGTGTGTTATTGTTTGTGCTATGGCGCCATCTTTTGAAGAAAATTGTTCACTGCAGGTGCTGCAATGCCCTTTTGTTTAGGGTGAGCCTTAAACCGGAAGTGCCGTTCTGTCTTCGAGTCGTCCATGACGTTTCTACTTGTATGATTTCGTCATTCGTCACTCCAAGCAACGTTTGTACGTTTTACAATATAACTAAAACAATTATTGCTCACTAAACCGTCCCATGTGTGATGTCTGTGGGAGTGTTTTCATGCATATTTGTACGTGCCAAGCTAGCATTTTTAGCATTAGCTAATATGCTAACACATTTATGAGTGTCTGTGTTAGTATTATTAACTTACAATGGCATTCTTTTTGTGTTCTTTCAGTTTCACAAATTCCTCAGTGAATTCACCAAAAAGTCACTGTGGAATTTTTGAGTCTGTTTAGCTGATTGGAGAGCTAGTGTCCACAGCTAGTTGGCCCATGACCATGACTTCTGTTTTGTTTCATCAACCGTTTTACTGCCCTGTTACACACACTGTTTGGAAACAATTAAGGTATGTAAATAACCATTTACAAAATATTTCTGTGTAAATAACTCATTTCACAGCGTGTATATCTGCGGCTTATAGTCCGGTGCAGGTAACATATCAGAAAATATTGTTTTCTTCTCAAATTTAGTGGGTACGGTACCTGTTTTATTGTAAATCGTAGCATATATCTTATTTTGTTTTGTATACCTCTTTTTTGGGGCGGTATAGCTCGGTTGGTAGAGCGGCCGTGCCAGCAACTTGAGGGTTGCAGGTTCGATCCCCGCTTCCGCCATCCTAGTCACTGCCGTTGTGTCCTTGGGCAAGACACTTTACCCACCTGCTCCCAGTGCCACCCACACTGGTTTGAATGTAACTTAGATATTGGGTTTCACTATGTAAAGCGCTTTGAGTCACTTGAGAAAAAGCGCTATATAAATGTAATTCACTTCACTTCACTTCACTTTTAGTCTATTTTTTTTCAGTATTTCATTGATTTGTCTTTTAAGGTAGAAGTTGGTTATTCCCTCCAAAACTTAAGTCAACTGAGGTTGTTATTAGTACTAATATCAACAGAACTTGACAAGGGTTTACATAGTTACAGTAGTAACTATGTAAACCCAGTACAGTTGGTCAAAAAAACTACAACTTCCTTCGCCGTATATTTTCATACTTCTTTTTTTTACTTGAAATGACAAAATATTTTATACTTGTGTGAATGCTCCAGAGCACATGGTTTTCTACACCCAAATTATTTTATGAATTATTATTAATTATTATTAATATTATTATTCTCCAGATTTTGGCGCGCTCTACCTTCCACATGTTTTATCCAATTCAAACCGTTCTAACTTCAAACTGTTCAGCCTATTTAGCTTTCCCTTGACACATTCCAAAAATTCCCAGATTTCCCAGAATTCCAGGTTTTCCGCGACACATTTCCAATAAACTTCCACCATTTCCACATGTTTTAACCAAATCAAACCATTCCACCTTCAAACCACTTCACTCATTCTGGACATTCAAACTATAATTTTTCCAAGTAAAAAAAATTCCAGGAATTCCCAGAATTCAAACCCTTTGTCCACCTTTTTATTTGGTGACTACTCCTTCCACATTTTTCAACCCACCGTTCCACCGTCAAATCATTCCTCTTAATCAGGAGAAAAACAAACTGGAAAAATTCCCAGTTTTCCCGAAATTCCAGGAATTATGTAATACCATTTTTCAATTAAAAATATTACTACTTCAACATTTCATGACTGATTTGAAAAATTAAAATACCAACCATTCTAATTGTTTTAGCATTTTCAAAAAAATACCCGCTATTCCCGAAATTCCTATTGAAAAGAATGGGACATTTTTCAAAGTTCTATAACTCCCACATTTTTTGTCCGAATCAAACCGTTCCAACTTCAAAATATTTAGCATGTTTAGGAATTGTGTGCTCTTTTTCAACAATTATAAAACAAATCCCGGATTTCCCAGAATTCCCAGTTTTTAGGGACATTTTTCCCATTCAAAATGAATTATCCATTTTTCAACCGATTCGAACCATTATACCTTCAAAATTTTCAATTAATCCTGGAAATTCAAACAACCATTTTTCCACGTTCAACAAATTTCCCAGTAATTCCTGTTTTTTTCTCACCTTATTTCCAAACTTTTTAGTGTGATGACTCCTGTCACATTTTTCAACCCATTTCCACCGTTCCACTGTCAAAACATTTCTCTTAGTCAGGACAAAAAAACTATTTGGTTTATGAACTTGAAAAATTCCCGTTTTCCTGAAATTCCAAAATACCATTTTTCAATTAAAAAACTGTTACTACTTCAACATTTCTTGACCGATTTAAACAATTCCAACACCAACCAATTCAGCTCATTCAGGACATTCATGCTCTTAATAATTTTCAGTAAAATCCCGCTCTTCTCAAAATTACCAAATTTCCAGGAAAATTCTGTTGAAATATACGGGACCTTTTCCCAAGTTGCACAATTCCCACATTTTTCAACCTATTCAAACCATTCCAACATCAACACATTCCACTCATCCTGGAAATTCAAACTATCATTTTTCCAAGTTAAAAAAATTTCAGGAATTCCCACAATTCCCGTTTTTTCAAACCATTTTTTCACCCTTTTTTTTTGGTGACTACTCCGTCCACATTTTTCAACCCACTTCAACCGTTCCGCGGTCAAATCATTCCTTTTAAACAGGACAAAAAACAAACTGGAAACATTCCCGCTTTTCCCGAAATTCTAGGAATTCCGTAATACCATTTCTCAATTCAAAATATTACATCTTTAACATTTCTTGACCGATTTGAAAAATTCCAACACCAACCATTGTAATTGTTTTAGCATTTTAAAAAAAATACCCGCTTTTCCCGAAATTACCATAAAATTCCTTATGAAAAGAATGTGACATTTTTCAAAGTTCCACAATTCCCACATTATTTGTCCGATTCAAACCGTTCCAACTTCAAAATATTCAGCATGTTTAGGAATTGTGTGCTCTCTTTCAACAATTATAAAAAAAACAAAAACAATCCCGGATTTCCTACAATTCCCAGTTTTTAGGGACATTTGTCCCATTCAAAATGAATTATCCATTTTTCAAACTTCCACAATTCCCACATTTTTCAACCGATTCAAACCATATAATACTTTCAACATTTTAAATTGTTCCTGGAAATTCAAACAACCATTTTTCCACGTTCAACAAATGTTCAGTAATTCCTGTTTTTTTCTAACCTTATTTCCAACATTTTTTAGTGCGATGACTCCTTTCACATTTTCCAACCCATTTCAACCGTTCCACTGTCAAAACATTCTTCTTAGTCAGGACAAAAAAACAATTTGGTTTAAGAACTTGAAAAATTCCCATTTTCCCAAAATCCTATATTACCATTTTTCTATTAAAAAACAGTTACTACTTCAATCTTTTTTGACCGATTTAAACAATTACAACACCAACTAATTCAGCTCATTCAGGACATTCATGCTCTTAATAATTTTCTGTGAAATCCCGCTCTTCCCAAAATTCCCAAATTTCCAGGAAGTTCCCATTGAAATGAATGGGACATGTTCCCAAGTTGCAAAATTCCCACATTTTTCAACCTATTCAAACTATTCCAACATCAACACATTTCACTCATTCTGGACATTCAAACTATGTTTTTTCCAAGTTAAAAAAAAACAGGAATTCCCACAATTCCTGTTTATTCAAAACCTTTTTCCACCCTTTTTTTGTTGACTACTCCTTCCACATTTTTCAACCCACTTCAATAGTTCCACAGTCAAATCATTCCTCTTAAAAAGTACAAAAAACAAAATGGAAAAATTCCCAGTTTTCCCGAAATTCCAGGAATTCCGTATTACCAATATCTCAATTCAAAATATTACTACTTCAACATTTCCGATTTGAAAAATTCCAACACCAACCATTCTAATTGTTTTAGTATTTTTCAAAAAATACCCACTTTTCCCAAAATTCCCATGAAATTCCTATTGATAAGAATGGGACATTTTTAAAAGTCCCACAGCTCCCACATTTTTTGTTCGATTCAAACCTTTCCAATTCCAAAATGTTGTACATGTTTAGGAATTGTGTGTTCTTTTTCAACAATTGTAAAAAAATCTTGGATTTCCTAGAATACCCAGTTTTTGGGGACATTTTTCCCCATTCAAAATGAATCATCCATTTTTCAAACTTCCACAATTCCCACATTTTTTAACCGATTCAAACCATTATACTTTCAACATTTTCAATTGATCTTGTAAATTCAAACAACCATTTTTCCACGTTCAACACATTTCCAGGAATTCCTGTTTTTTTTCTAACTTTACTTCCAACCTTTTTTAGTGCGATGACTCCTTTCACATTTTCCAACCCATTTCAACCGTTCCACTGTCAAAACATTCCTCTTAGTCAGCACAAAAAAAACAACTCATTCAGGACATTCATACTCCTAATCATTTTCAGTGAAAACCCGCTCTTCCCAAAGTTCCCAAATTTCCAGGAAGTTCCCATTGAAATGAATGGGACATTTTTCCAAGTTGCACAATTCCCACATGTTTCAACCTATTCAAACCATTCCACCTTCAACACATTACACTCATCCTGGACATTCAAACTGACACATTCCCAAGTTCCAAACCATATTAAATTTTTCCTGGAAATTCAAACTCTTCCACATTGAAACCATTCCAACATTCAAACTATTCTTACATTCATACGACATTCTGTCAGCATTTCAGTTCAACTTCAGCATTGGAGCAGTCACACACACTTCCTTCAGGAATTGCCTCATCTAGTTTTGCAAATGTGTTCTTATAAATGGCAACGTTATTCTTCGAATATGTTGACTTTATTCCTACAAAACACATGTTTTGTAATATTGCACTTTTATTGTGATGAACAATTTTATTGAATTAAATGATAACCTGGGTACATACCTAAATTTTCCCACCCGCATAAATATGAAAATAAATATGATTGGATTTCAGCTCTTTCAACATTTTCGTCTCGTTTTTATTTGTCGACTAAATTGTCAATTAATTGTGTCCTTGTTTTCGTCAATGCACATTTGTTGGTATTTGTTACCGTGCTATTTAAGTCAGTGTGTGAATGTGTGTGTGAATGAGTGAATGTTGGAATAGTGTCCAAGCGCTTTGAGTACCTTGAAGGTAGAAAAGTAGAAGTAAATATAATCCATTTACCATTTAGGGATAAATAGGTCGTTGACAATAGCTGAGATGAACATTTTAACACTGTTCTGCACCACTTTTGCACTCTATATCAACTATGCATGCAGTCTTAGTAGATCACCCGCAACACGCCCACTAATATTACGCGCAATTTCTTGTTTTGCGCACACAACTTAGCACTTGTTAATTTGGGTCTTTGTAGATCAGGCCCAGAGAGTTTATGATTGATTGATAATACCCATGAACATTTTGGGCACATGTTAATCACTATGCGCCATTTTTTTTTTTAGATCCCGCTTATTCAAAAAATTCCTAAATTTCCAGGAAGTTCTCATTGAAATGAAATGAATGGGACATTCTCCCAAGTTGCACAATTCCCAACATTTTCAACCTTCTCAAACCATTCCAACATCAACACATTCCACTCATCCTGGACATTCAAACTGAGACTTTCCCAAGTTCCAAACCAAAGTCCAGTTTTCCTGGAAAATTCAAACTCTTCAACATTCAATCCATTCCAACATTCATACTACATTCTGACAACATTTCAGTTCAACTTCAGCATTGGAGCATTCACACGCAATTCCTTCAGGAACTGCCTCATCTAGTTTTGCAAATGTGTTCTTATAAATTACAACGCTATTCTTTGAAAATGTTGACTTTATTCTTACAGAACCATTTTTTTGTAATATTGCAAATTTATTGTGATGAACAATTGTATTGAATCAAATGTAAAAACTTTGATTTTCATGATAACCTGGGTACATTCCTATATTGTCCCACCCGCACGGAGATGAAAATAAATATGATTTGATTTCGGCTCTGTCAACATTTTCGTCTCGTTTTTATTTATAGACTAAATTGTCAATTAATTGTGTCCTTGTTTTTGTCAATGCACATTTGTTGGTATTTGCTACCGTGCTATTTAAGTCAGTGTGTGAATGTGTGCATGAATGGGTGAATGTTGGAGTAGTGTCCAAGCGCTTTGAGTACCTTGAAGGTAGGAAAGTATAAGTGAGTATAATCCATTTACCATTTAGGGGTAACCAGGTCGTCGACGATAGCTAAGATGGAAATTGTAACACTGTTCTGCACCACTTTTGCACTCGATATCAACTATGCACGCAGTCTTAGTAGATCACCCGCAACACACCCACTAATATTAGTGGCTGTTTTGCACACAGAATTTAGCACTTGTTAATTTGGGTCTTTGTAGATCAGGCCCAGAGATTTTATGATTGATTGATATAGTCATACCAAAGACTATAAAAATGGGACCCATTACCTCCCTGCTTGGCACTCAGCATCAACGGTTGGATTTGGGGGTTAAATCAACAAAATGATTCCCGGGCGCGGCCACCCCTGCTGCTCACTGCTCCCCTCACCTACCAGGGGGTGAACAAGGTGATGGGTCAAATGCAGAGGTTAATTTCACCACACCTAGTGTGTGTGTGACAATCATTGGTACTTTAACTTTAACATTACCCATGAACATTTTTGGCACGTTAATCACTATGCGCCATTTTAAAAAAATCCCGCTTATCCCAAAATTCCAAAATTTCCAGGAAGTTCCCATTGAAATTAATGGGACATTTTCCCAGGTTGCACAATTCCCAATATTTTTAACCTTCTCAAACCATTCCAACATCAACACATTCCACTAATCCTGGACATTCAAACTGACACTTTCCAAAGTTTCAAACCTAATTCCGGGTTTCCTGGAAAATTCAAACTCTTCAACATGCAAACCATTCCAACTATTCTTACATTCATACAACATTCTGTCAGCATTTCAGTTTAACTGCAGTGCTTCAGTGCTCCAATGCTTCATTGGAGCATTCACAAGCAATTCCTCCAGGAATTGCCTCATCTAGTTTATTGCTGGTATATAGTTGAAAGTAAATGTTTTAGACTGGACTTTAGTATATAAAAAAAACAATGGTCTTGTTCACGCACCAATGCAGCAAACTATTGCAGGGACAGCAAGCATATCAAGTATGTTCGCGATAAAAATAGGCGAAGCTCTTCTATTCGCTTCAAGTCCTTCTCTTCTACTTGGAAGCAAAGAACAAGCACTTCGATCAATTCCAGCGAACATCAGGTGGAAACACCTTGAAGACCTGTGCTGTTATCTGCCATGTTACAGCAGTGCGGGTGATTGAGTAGCAGTCCAGTGCACTGTGTTCAATTCCAAACTATCACTTTCGCCTTCCCCACTGTAGCGCATTGTGCACCAAAAGGTAATGATTCACTTGGTTTGCTGCCAGGACATTTTCTCTCCTTGTGCTCGTCTCACTCTTGTGCTTCTTTCACTCTGGGATTATTTCTGGGTTGGCGAAATAAACAAAAAAAAAACTGTCTGTTGCAATATACAAGAATTGCGAAAGAAAGTCGGCTTTGCGAATCAAAAGAAGCAGTAAGGTGAGTAAAAGTGTTTTTTATTCTTGTCTTGTGCATTACGGCTACTAAGTTTGTTTATTAGTTCACTCAGTGAGCAGAACTTTGCAAAAATAAGAGCAATTTCTCCAACTTTAGTTCACTCGTTTCATTCAACTTTAAAAAAAAAAAAAAGTAGTTTTAAACAAAAAAAATAAAAATAACAATATTCCAAACAAAAAAATGCACTTTCGGCAGACATTGCGTGTGAATGCTGAAAACTGTTATGCTAACAGTTAGCACACCAGCAATATAGCGTCAAGTGAAAAAATATACAACTCCTGGCCGAAAAAGGTTACTCTGCTAACATTTAGCATCCATAAGTACCAACATATATTTGTGTGTGCTATCCTAATCTGATGCTATTGTCGTTAGCATTAGTTAATATGCTAACACGTATACGAGTGCCCGTGTTGGTATAATTAACTTACAAGGGCGTTCTTTTTGTGTTGTTTAAGTTTCACAGATTCCTCAGTAAATTCACCAAAACGTCACCGTGGAGTTATTGAGTCCGTTTAGCTGATTGGAGAGCTAGCTTCCGCTGCTCGCGGGTACATATCGATGACTTTTGTTTTGTTTAATCAACCGTTTTACTGCCAGACACGTTTGGAAACAATTAAGGTATGTAAATAAACATTTACAAAATTTTTCTGTGTAAACTCATTTCACAATGTATATATCTGCAGCTTAAAGTCCCGTAATAGATGGATTTTGATTTGTGTTTATTTAGTGGGTGTGGCTTATACACCGGTGCGCTCTATAGTCCAGAAAATTATATTTCCATTTCAATAGACGTTAATTTAGAGACGCAAGTGTTTTGAGTAAAGAGCCCAGTCACAGAACCAATGAAGTTGAGGTACTACTATATGACTTAAAAACATATACGACTCTTGGGTGCATACCTGACCTAAAAAGGCTACAATGCTAACATTTAGCATGCATAAGTACCAAAATTAATTACTCTGAGGTGTGAACATGCAAAGTGAGCTATAAAAAAACAAAAACTCACGCTAACAGTTAACAAATATAGTACTTGACTTACTGCATGCTATTTATATAAAATGCACTACATGTATATGAGTAGATATTTACTTACTTTGCTAATCAAAATTAAAATTTGATTAGGGATATTAAACAAAGAACATTGTTAGGTGGGATTGATGGGGTTTGCTACCTTATTTTTAGATTCTTATTCCTCAAATTTTCTATTTTAAATTATGTTGTTAGATTTGTGTTGTAAATGTTGTTGCTACTAATAGTACACCTTGTTTGTGATTTCACATGGAAAACACATATTTTATCATATATTTGCAAATGTGTCTCCAGTAAGGAAAAATATTTAATACAAAAAGGTTTCTATAACTGAAAACAACAATACAAAAAAATGTCACAGTATATAAATACAAAAAAAATACTATTATATACGTTTTATTACACATAAGTATTTGAGAAAAAAAGTCACTCTTACAAAATACCAAAAAGCAACAAAGTAACAAAACGTATAATCTTGCAATTTTTTAAATGTAAACATGTCAGCATATTACAATGGATATTGTAGACTTGGACTCGTATTTGATTGTTCTATGTATTATTACAACACAGGAGAGAGCCGTATACAGGACATCCTCCTCTGTCTATTTCTGTGTGCTATCCTAATGTACTGACGCTAGCGTCGTTAGCATTAGCTAATATGCTATCACATATACGAGTGCCCGTGTTGGTATTACTAACTTGCAATGGCATTATTTTGTATTGTTTCAGTTTCACAAATTCCTTAGTAAAATTCACCAAAACGTCACCGTGGAGTTATTGAGTCAGTTTAGCTGATTGGAGAGCTAGTTTACGCTGCTAGCGGGTCCGTGACCATGACTTCTGTTTTGTTTAATCAGCAGTTTTACTGCCTGTTTGGAAACAATTAAGGTATGTAAATAAACATTTACAGAATATTTCTGTTCAGATAACTCATTTCACAACGTGTATATCTGCAATTTATAGTCCAGTGTGGCTAATATAAGGATTTTTATTTTATTTTTTTATTTAGTGGGTGTGGCTTATTAACTTGTACGATCTATAGCCGGAACATATACTATCCATTTCAATACATGTTCATTTAGAGATGCAAGTGTTTTGAGTAAAGAGCCCAGTCACAGGTACTACTACTTGACTTATTCTGAGTAAAACAACACAATTCTACTGCCGGCTAATCTTTTCTGTGAGTGCTGATGTTCCATCGGGATGCACAACCACTACCCTGTCTCCGTCACAGCTCAAGTCGAGCTACATCGCCATGTAATTACAGACACACGGAAAAAAAGACAAGATCTATGGGCTTCAAAGGGGGGGTGAAGGGAGCTTGATGATTGCAGGACACTTGGCTTTGTCTTCTAAGAAGCGTGTCTCTCTCTCGCTCTGGAGTGGAAATCCTCCAGCAAGTATGTGGAGGGCATTTCAACTTGAGCTCTGCCTACCTACTTATCTGGTGCTACTTATCCATCTATACAGATCTACCCACTTATCTGGTGCTACCTATCCATCTATACAGATCTACCTACTTATCTGGTGCTACCTATCCATCTATACAGATCTACCTACTTATCTGGTGCTACCTATCCATCTATACAGATCTACCTACTTATCTGGTGCTACCTATCCATCTATACAGATCTACCTACTTATCTGGTGCTACCTATCCATCTATACAGATCTACCTACTTATCTGGTGCTACCTATCCATCTATACAGATCTACCTACCTGTTACAAAGAGGGGTCCTAATGTGACTTATTCACTCAGCAACAAAGGACTATTGACGTGTGACTTTCCAGCTGTGAACTGCAAATGTGGCACCATGCAAAGCAGTTTATTGAGCGGTCACGCCGTAAGCTGCACTCCTGACCCGCCGCCGCCGCCGCATCATCAAAGTGCTTTTGGCCCCACTCGGCTCGGAGCTATCGAACAGCGAGGAGGAGGTGAATGAAAGAGAAAGCCCTGAAGTCACGTGTTTGTGCGAGAGCGACAGAAATAGAGTAAAGCGATAACGCAAACCTTGTTAGGCTAAAGCACAGGTGTTAAACTCAAGGCCCCGGGGGCCAGATCTGGCCCGCGACATCATTTCATCTGGCCTGTGATGTGTATTTATGGCCTTGTCACCCCGTCCCGAGCAAAAGGGCAACATGGCAGTGCTGCTGGATCAAAAGAGACGTCGAAACGCTTTGCTGAACAAAGAGTTGCTTTATTACAAGCGAGCATCATTGTACAGGACTGCAGTCCCTGGAGGAGGTCAAGTAAAAAAAAAGAGGCGCTCCTAACTTGGAGGAGCCGAACCACCTTCTTGTATTCCATCTTTCTCTGTCTGGGTGTGTGTTCATTCAGGAGAGTACAACCTGACCATGTAAAGAGATGTTTGTGTGTAAGTGACTGGGAAGACAACAGATGTACACCATAACTTGTAAGTTGACGTTTAAGATAAACATGGATTCTCTCCTCCAGGAAAGAGCTATCACTTTTGCATTCTGAAGTCGGGATGTATTGCCTCTTCTCGTGAGAGAGATAATTCCAGTCCACATGCAAATGTCCAACTAAGGCTCCTTATTTTATTATGGACTCAACTATTATTTACTTAAACCTGGTGGTCTGCTTTCTCCAATATATAGATAAACATTCACCATATGTAGAACATAATATAAAATAATTAATTCACTGCACCCGCAAACACCTAAAAATTATATTTGTCAATAAAGCACTTAATATTTTCTCACTAAATGTATTCCATCCATCCATCCATTTTCTACCGCTTATTCCATTAGATTTTTTAAATTTTGACAGAGAACATATATGTACTGCTTAACATTGCATACCTTTTAAACTTTAATAGTATTCAATATTGCAGAACTGGGCATTTTAAATATTTTGACTCGGGGGGCCAAATTTAGAGAAACAAATGTGTCTAGGGACCGGTATGTCATATACATATATATATATATATATATATATATATATATATATATATATATATATATATATATATATATATATATATATATATATATATATATATATATATATATATATATATATATATATATATATATATATATATATAAATATATATATGTACATATATATACACATACAGTATATACACATGTATGCATACACACACACACATATATATATATATATATATATATATATATATATATATATATATATATATATATATATATATATATATATATATATATATATATATATATACATACATATATAAATACACATATATATGTATATGTATATATATATATATATATATATATATATATATATATAGTTTACAAAAACACAGGATAAGTTGTAAAATTCCTTTGTGCTGGCACATACTTGAGAGTGTTTGGTGATGGCTGGTGAAATGGTGGATGGGTGTTTTGCAATTTGGACGCATCATCAGTAGTGTGCCCCTGGGTCACTGGGCGTTTCGGCCTTATCACTAGACGCCCTCTCCAGGGGTGGCCAGCCACAGGGTGATCGGCCCAGGGCTTGCGTCAATCCCAATTAAGCATGAGTCGCTTGGTGTTGAACAGCAGACTTCTCATGGGACTATGCATGGCAGGGGCGTCCTTTTCCCTGAGTCAAGCCTAAGCTGACCGCATACCTCCTGGCTTGCTACTTGGGGGCCCAACAGGGGTCTTTCCTCCTCATGAACAGCCACTGGCTGCCTCTTTCGGCTGCCTCCGATGCAGCTTTGATGGCTATACGCAGGCGTTGGCCTCGGACTCCCAGGTCTACAAGCAATTTGGTGGTAGATCTCGCCACAAAGCCTCTGCAGCCCACCTCCACTGGACGGACCTCAGTGTTCCAGCCACGATGTTGTGCTTCAGCTGCAAGCTCGGCATAGCGTTGGTGTTTTCGCTCATAAGCCTCATCCACTGAGTCCTCCCAGGGTACTGTAAGCTCGATGATGAAAACCTTTTTTTGTGAAGGGGACCAGAGCACCACGTCCGGTCTCAGGGTGGTCACAGCAATCTCCGGAGGAAACGCAAGCTGCCGGCCAAGATCAACCAGCATCCTCCAGTCGCGGGCTAAGCATAGCTGGCCTCGCTCAGGTGGTATGGAGCCGCTCCTGACTACCTTAGCCCCTTCGCGGACAAAGGTAATGGTCTGCTGGCGGTTGGCTGCTGGTGGTGGTAGGGAGTTGATGGTTACTCGTTTGTCCTCCAGGGTGGACGCAAGGGTCTTTAGGACTTGATTGTGACGCCAGGTGTAACGTCCTTGGGTGAGACTGGTTTTGCACCCTGTGAGAATGTGCTTGAGGGTGGCTGGCATGGAACAAAGGGCACACACCGGGTCTTCGCCGAACCACTGGTGAAGGTTAACTGGTGTTGGAAGGATGTCATATGTAGCTCTGATGACAAAGCTCAACTGCCTAGCTTCCATGGCCCACATATCCTTCCAGCTGATCTTCCTCCTCTCCACACTGTCCCATCTCGTCCACTGACCCTGTTTGCCCAAAGAGACTGCCTTGGCCCATCTTGCAGCCTCTTCCTGGCGGTGTACTTCGTCCACCACCATCTTCCTCCGTTCTGGTGCTGTGGCCTTACTCCAAGCCGGGCGGGTAGCTGTTAGCCCAAAGCCTCCTCTTCCTTGCTGGACATAGCCCACAATGTCAGCATGTCTGAGGGCTGCTGTTGCTTCTTCCACTGCTTTGGCTGGTCTCCATTTACGCCCTGTCGCCAAGGTTGGTGCATTGTTGCTCACTACCAAGTCTCTGGATTCATTCAGTGTCATCTGGAGTCTTGTTTTTGCACACTTGAACTCCTCTGTGAGACTGGTGAGGGGCAGCTTGAGGATGCCATCTCCGTAGAGGCCTATGGTGGTAAGGCATCGTGGAACTCCGAGCCATTTTTTGATGTAGCCTGTGACTCCTCTTTCCAACTTCTCTACAGTCGAGATTGGGACCTCATAAACTGCGAGGGGCCACAGTATCCTGGGTAGGAGTCCGAACTGCAGGCACCAGGCCTTTAACTTTCCAGGCAGTTGGGTGTTATCGATGGACTGTAGGCCGCTGCTGATATCCTTACGTAGTTGTTGCACCTGGTCTTTGTCCTTCAGGCTTGCATCATACCACCTGCCAAGGCTCTTTACAGGCTGCTCAGACACTGTTGGGATTTGGTCATCTCCGATGAAGAATTTCAGGTCCGAGAGCACTCCCTTCACAATTGAGATGCTTCGTGACTTGGATGGTTTGATCTTCATACGGGCCCAACTGATGTTCTCTTCCAGTTTTCTGAGAAGCCTCCTGGTGCATGGGACGGTGGTGGTCAACGTTGTAATATCGTCCATGTAAGCTCTGAGTGGGGGAAGGCGCTGGCCAGAGTCAACCCGCTGACCGCCTACCACCCACTTTGAGGCGCGGATGATAACCTCCATCGCCATCGTGAATGCCAGGGGTGAAATAGTGCATCCCGCCATGATGCCCACCTCCAAGCGCTGCCAAGAGGTGGTAAAGTCAGAGGTTGTGAAGCAGAACTGCATGTCCTGGAAGTAGGATTTAACTAGGGCTGTGATGGTGTCCGGTATGTGGAAGAAGTTGAAGGCAGACCACAGGAGTTCATGGGGCACCGAACCAAGGCGTTGGCGAGGTCCAGGAAGACTACGTGGAGATCCTTTCTCTCCGCTTTTGCCACTTGGATCTGGTGCCAGATCATGCTGAAGTGTTCTGAGCACCCAGAGAATCCTGATATACCTGCCTTTTGTACAGATGTATCGATGTACTTATTTCTTCGCAGATACTCGCCCATCCTCTGTGCAATGACACTGAAGAAGATTTTGCCCTCAACGTTTAGCAGGGAGATTGGACGGAATTGGCTGATGTTCTCTGCATCCTTCTCCTTTGGGATGAGGACTCCTCCTGCCCTACGCCACATTTTGGGTATCATCTTCTTTTGCCATGCTGTTCTCATGAGTCTCCAGAGAAACCTCAGGATGTCCGGTGCGTTCTTGTACACCTTGTATGGGACTCCATTTGGCCCCGGGGCTGATGCAGATCTTGCTCGACGCACAGTGTTTTCCACTTCTTTCCATGTTGGAGGGCCGATAGGCATATGATGTTCGGGAGGGTCAATCGGCGGGATATCTGAAGGGATGGTGAGACATTCATAGCGCCTTGGGTCAGAGTGCGTTGCTTTCAGGTGATCTTCCAGGTCTGCCTTTGTTGTTTTAAGGGCTCCACTTTTTCCTTTGCGAAGATACTTTTGAGGAACTTGAAGGGATCTTTATAGAACCGTGTTCTAGTTTGTTCTTTCTTCCTTCTACGTTTCCGTAGGTTCTCTGCTCTGCGGAGGGATGCCAGTCGGGTTTTAATGTCGACTTGGAGCACATTTATGCCTTCCCTTTCCACTCCAGAGGCTTTTCTCCACTGTTTCCTAAGTTGTCTCCTTTCAAGGACGAGGCGCCTGATCTCATGTTGCCTCCTAGAAACTGGTGCGGTTGAGACGTTTTTTCCACCTTTCCTTACTTGCACTCCGAAGCGTTCTGACCCATATTCATAGATAATGTCCCCCATTCTCTCCAACTTCTTTTCCACTGTCCCTTGTAGTTGTTTGAGGGACA